>NW_026719167.1:0-11321 GCF_029784015.1 Lycium ferocissimum | reverse complement strand
GGTTTTAAGGGTTAATTTTGGCAACCTTTGTTGGTTTGTGATTGATATATTGTTGGCTTCCTTGGTTTTTGGGATTCGGATATATTGTTGGCATACCCATTTGTTGTATGCTGATTGATTCGGACATATGTGTTGTATACCGATTGTTGGTACTTGTGATGTGAGCATGATTATTGATGTGATTGTTCATTGCGTACTTTCTCGTTTTGATATTCTGCTTGTTGAGATATTGATGACATTTGATGAAACACTTGATGAGTTGGGCTCGGTTTACTTAAGTGCGTGAGATTACGATGTCAAATCTTCTCGGAATCGTTGATTGAGTGAAATTAATACTTGATAAAACTCTTTTACTTGAGTGACGTGAGAGTCTGATGTTCGATGTTCATTCCAGAATCATTGATTGCATGGCCGATATCCGATGTTTGTTCTGGAATCGTTGATAGTGCATGTGGACTCACGCCGGATCCCAGTGGTGCAGGTGAGAACCCCATGAGAGAGATCACAGTTCCGTCAAAATGCAGCCTGTTGGGCAAATATCGGGACGGGTGGCGTCCACACATTATTGCATTGCATTTGCATTATGATTGATTGAGATGCTTGGTGTTGTACTTGTGTTGTTAGATTTTACTTGATGTATTCGGACTTGGCGTGTTTGGGGACTGGTAACTTTATTTAGCGATGACGTACATTATCTTGATCCAATTACATTTGATTTATACTTGATGATTGTACCTGTTGAATTATTCGGAGAACCCTTCATAAATCCAGTTATTTGATTGGTTTCTAAGTGATGTAGGATAAAAGGCTGGCCCATAGTAGGAGTTGACTCTATGACTAAAGAAAGATCTAATGATTCATGTGCGGAAATTGCTTTATGGTGCTATTTGACTTGTAGTTATTAGAGAAGCGGGATTTATTGCAGCAAATTGATGTTATGATGTACGGTAGGTAAATATATGACTTGATTTAGTGATTATCATGGTTGTTTGTGAATTCTTTTACAAATATGTGCTACTAACCATTGTCGGCCTATGATACTTACTCAATACGCGTGGATTGTACTGATATTGCACTTGCTACCCCCTTTTTGGGTGTAGATTGTTTCAGGTATTTGATTTTGATACGAAGCGGAAATGTGCGTGCCTATCTGGAAGGCCTCCTCCCACTTCATTCCAGGATGGAGGTTGAGTCTTAGAATGTAGTGGTAATCTGAGTCATTAGCCGCTCTTGTACTTGTCTAGACCAGGTCATATGATGGAGGTTGAGTCTTAGAATGTAGTGGTAATCTGAGTCATTAGCCGCTCTTGTACTAGTCTAGACCAGGTCATGGGAAGTTGGATCGAGTCTGTAATCATTTATTGTTGTAATCTCTTTTACTACTTGAGTTTATTCAAATTATTATGATGTTGTTGTTATTTTGAAGTACTTCTTGGTTGAACGATTAAATCTGATGAATTGATGTGCTAATTGAATAAAGGGTTTGCCTATCGTGGTGGGAAGGTAGGTGCCACATGACCAGTGGGTCGTGACATCAACTTTGTCACGAGCCAAAAGCATTAAATGATGGCACCCCGCTGCTGCACATGGTGAGCGAACTATCACTGTAGATTAATCGATCAAAAATCCAAACAACTTAATTAACGACATAAATAATAATAATAATAATAATAATAATAATAATAATAATAATAATAATAATAATAATAATAATAATAATAACAACAACGACAACAATAACGACAACAATAACAATAATCATAATAATAATAATAATAATAATAATAATAATAATGATAATAATCATAATGATAATAATAATGATAATGATAATGATAATGATAATGATAATAATAATAATAATAATAATAATAAGTCTAAGTCATGACATAAATAGAAAATAGGTAGAGAATACTATATATTACAATCTCGAAGCGAAAGTCATCGTCTGATATTTCTAACCAAATATCTTGTCTAGGAATACATAAGTGTACGAAATGTAATACTAATGTCTAGAAAGTATAGTAGACATCAATAAGAGATCTCCAGGCGGCATGGCTGGATAGGAGCTCACCCTCGGATTTGATCAGAACTAGCCTCGGGCTAGATGTAAGGTCCAGAAGATGGTCCTGGAACGCAATCTGCACTCAAAAGGGTGCAGTAAGGTAATATCAGTACAAACACTATGTGCCGATAGATATCATAGGCCAACTAAGATTAGCTCATGCATACATTCATAAAATCAACAAGATAGACAGATATGCACAACAACAACAACAAACAAATCAAATCGTAGAAATAAGATGATATCAATGCAATGCACCCAATGATAAGTTTCCTTGTTCGCACGATAGTCATGACCCGCGGGGGACCTATGGTGTCCATATACCACTCGCTCCGAAACTGACCTTGGATCACGAGTCCACTCACTCCGTAACAGACCTCGGATCACGAATTTACGATAGGCCACATCCTCACCTCCTGTCAAATGTGCCTTTTATATATATATATATGTCTGTACACAAGATGAGTCTCAAGATATGATTCTAGTACAGAACCCCAATATGAAGCACCAACTCACAAGTAAGCATGATAACTCAATGAAATCAAATGCCAATGATAATACAAGTCACAATGCCGTAGTTCATAACAAGACTCAGATAAATCAGCTCAACAATAGTATGAATCATATAAACTATCTCAATCAACACGAAGAGTATATATCAACCCTTTCCTTCCAAAACACAACAATTACACCTCATGGTTCAATACATAAAGTGACGGTAACAATCCCACATAATCAAAAGTCATACCAACCTAAGTAATATCCAACTAGACTTCAGAAAGACCTAATCATACTTTCTCCCGTCAGCTCTACTTTATATACATTTCACTAATCAAAGTCTAACTCAAGTAAGTCGTAACCTATGTCGAATGTAGAATTGGAGTCACAAACTACTCCAACAGAGCCTTCCCTTTACGTAGTACCTCGGAACGCTCAAAATCTAACAAATAGTAATGTTAAGTAAGCAAAATATTACCATAAACGAACTAGTTGGAAGAAGAAACGATTTGGGGAAAAATACCCAAAATACCCCTAACAAATCATATGGGTAAAATCAAAAATTAAGGGTGAAATTACCCTACCCATAGTCCCAACAATCATAATCCTTATTTACATGGTTTCTAATCACAGTAGACCCTTCAATTTCATCAATTAGTCAAAAACCCCAATTTGGGTGAAACCCTAAGTCTCACGATTAGATTCTTGAATTTAAGAGCAATTCAATCCTAGAATGTGCTAATAAAGACTTCTTGATGATATAAACAGTAGGTTAATCAACAATAATCAATCAATAAAAAGGTTTCATGATTAGAAGCCTAGGTCTCATCACCCACCATTCTAGTACCTTAAATCACCATGGAATCTCAAGGAAGGAAGGTAGTAAAGCAAGGTAGTAGGTTGGAACTTACCCCAATAGATGATTTCCTCCAATATCTTCAAGAATCACCCCTCCTAGTTCTTGGAATTAGGTTTTAGGATTATTGGACTAGTGATTAGAATTTAGGAAGATAAAATGAGATTCTGGTCTCGTCGATCCGCCACGGCAGTCACAAGGATCGCCATGGCAGTCAAGACCCTGCCATGGGGGTCCCGCTATGGCAGCACTAAGCCTCCCATGGCGCACACTCCAGAACCAAAAAAATCTGGTTTTTCCACAACTCCATCCCAAAATCCTGACATTAATCTGAGGCCTCCCGTACACAAACTAGATATGTACACACACATAAAAATACACTAAGAACTCATCCGTGACCTCGGAATTCCCAACGGAGGTCTAATTTAGCAAGTCAACCCCCAAACAGATAAAATCAACTTTCAAACCAAGAACCCAAAACGTAACCAAACGCCTCAGAAGCCGAACTAACCACCCCACCAAGTCATAATCAACCCTCCAAACCTCACGGAATCGACGAAATTCTGAAAAAAGTTTGTTTACCCAAGAGTCAACTATTGGTCAAACGCTCTCATTTAAGGATTCCAAATCCTTCAGTTTTCACTAGAATCGCTTTATAATCTCGAGAATTTTTCAATAAGGGTAAAATGGTCAAAAAGCACAGGTGCTTACATGTCTGTTTTTTTCCATTGCCAAACCCTACTCTTCCTCCTTGTTAGGGCTCCAATGAGAGGAAGTTCCTTTTTTCTCCTGTCATATGTGTAGTGTACCTGTTGACACCTAATTTTCACCTCATAAAACGTATTTTTTTTAATTTCCATATTTCCCGAGTCCAAGATGGGGTGAGGATGCCCTTAAAAAATTAAAAATTCAAAAATCCCGAGAAAATTGCAAAATTGACGTTTAATTACTATTGTGTGAAAATTAACAACTATAAGAAATTATGAGTTATTTATTTTTATAAATGTAAGTCAAAAAATAAATAATACGCATCCCGTTCCGTCTAACTCGGAAAAATTGTTAATTAAAACAACGTACGAGTTATAGTTCATTTTGACTGCATTTTTCACATACTTAAATATTATCCGAAACTATATCAATATTAGGCTCGTTTTGAAGCTAATATTTTAAATTTACGAGTTTTAAATTTTAATTAGCCTAAATAACTATTTTATTTAGTTGTATATGTATTTATATTACTTAGTCATTATTTGATCTAAATTGGAAGGGGGGCTAATTTTAGAACTCTTAAAAACTAGGTGGGGTTATTAAAAGGGGGAGTGAAAGTTTAATAAAATAAACTTTCACCCCACCCCCCTATTCCTCGTTCGATCCCGACCTTCTTCCTCTTCTCTTCACAGGCGGTGTTGGAGGCGTTTCTAGGGTTCTGCCTCCATGGTTACCCACAACCATTTTTGGGGGGTTTTGCTCCTCTACGCGTGCTCTATGGTTTGCTAGGTTTAGTTTGCTCGAATTCATATTTTTTTTTGCTCCAAATTGATAAATTTCTAGGGTGTTACTCGGGCTATATTCATGATAGGGGTTGCCATGGGCAGGACCTCGAGTCCTTGACCATCTTGTGCACCATACCACATTGGAATATTAGCCTAGGGGAAATTCCTAGAATCCTTCTATTTGAGTACGATTTTAAGGATTCTTATCTGTTTTTAGTACTATGTTACCGTTTAATTGGCTGTTATTTGTCTTATATGATGACTAGGTGTACTTTTCGGTTATTTGTTCTTTAATTTTAGGGATTTTGAATTAGAATGGGTTGGAATTTTGTTTGTTTGTGTGACATGTACAAAATCTGAATTGGGGATAGTACTATTTGTACAATGCAGCAAAATTCTTATCCTATTTTGATGCCAAAATTTGAAATCTTTGAGGATTTTAGGGGGGAAAATCTGTTTTGGGAATGTTTCTTACCATTTCTACCCCTAAGCATATGAATTTACCTATAAATAGAAGGTTTCCATTCATTGTTAAGGGTCCAGAATTTGATAACCTAAAAACACCTATTAAGCCTATTACTCTATATAGAAATATACCTTGCAATATACACTAAAATATCAAAATATACTTATATAATATATACATATTACTCATATACCAAAAAGAGACAACTACTTTTAGAATTTTATAAGAATTACCTATCAATACTACTCTAAATACAAAATTTCCAAAAGAAAAGGCGGTTTTAAGGATCTTCAATTGTCGGTGTTTGGAAGTTGACTCAATGCTCTCCATTTTGATCTTTAGGTTGCCCCAAAAAGAGGTACTTGTCATGACCCAACCAGAGGGCTGCGAGGGGCACCCGGTGCTAACCCACCCGGGCACCTCTTAACATACTTTCACATTACGTCTAGGTGAGCCACATAGCTAAATCATACTTATCATTCATCATCATACCAATCCCATTGGGCAACAATACATTTCTATCATCATTCGCAACTATGCCCATATCAATGTACATAAGCCGACGAGGCTAACAAAATAATATCAAAATATAGACCGACAAGGCCAAACACATCTAACCATATACACGTGTCTACGAGCCTCTAAGAAGAATACGTCATATCATATAGGCGGGACAGGACCTCATAGTGCCCATAAATATGTACACAAAAGAATCAATACCAAAAGCTGTAGCTCCGAATGAAATGGAGCTCTGCTATATAGTCCCTGAGAAATATAGCTATGGATCAAGTCCGTCTCCCTGGCTACCTGCGGGCATGACACAGCGTCCACAAACAAAAGGACGTCAGTACGAAGAATGTACTGGGTATGTCAAGCATGATCAACATCAATATGAAAGCATAATAAACAACATATGAAATAGCATAGGATGGGAGATAATAGTACCATCGTCATAGCACTTACTTGCTTTTCATAGGGACATTCCATTTCTATTGCGTATCCGTGTACATACATCCATATCCATACCCGTAGTCGTATCTGTACTCATTTACATATCCATTTTCGTATTCGTAGTCATATTTCCATTCATACTCATAAGTATATTACATATACTTAGCATATTCTTACGCATATTGATGTCATATACATAGCATTTATATAGCATACCCGACCACGAAGGTTCGGTGTTTCACATACCTGGCTACCAAGGCTCGGTGTCATACATACACTGGCCCTACCAAGGCTCAGGGTTATCCGTACCCAACTGTAGTGGTGCGCGCGCATTATATATATACATATTTATACATTCTACCCGGCCATATAAGCTCGGGGTTTCATAGTAGCCACACATAGGCACATATACGTATAAGCTCATAAGCATCTTTAGCATTATTACTATCGTCGTTCATTACCTCTATCCCTAGAGGATTACTCATCATATAAGGAACTTAGTACAATCGTAACATATCGGGGATCATAAGTTTAGTAGCTTTTAGAGATAGAATTTGTCACACCCCGATCTCACTAGGGTGTGATGGGCACCCGACCCCGTAATCGGAGCCGAGCGAACCCACTGACTCTTACTACGTACTAATTTTTTTTTTTTTTTTTTGAATCTACACGTCGAGTATACATAATAAGATTCTTTGAAATATTCCTTTGTTTGCTTTTAAATCAAATAAAATATAGCTGTACAAAACTTGTATCATAGTACGGCCGACTCCGAAACCCACGGTGTCTTACCAAAGTCTCTAACTTCAAACAAGACATCATGGCATAGCACGGCCGACTCGGCGACACTCGGAGACAAATGGAGTTTGCCGGCCCATTTGGAACATCCTCTATCATGGCTTATCCTTAAGGTGTACTGCGCGGCACGGAACGCGGCCCCGAAGAAGAGGGGTCGATACGAGCAATGTGCGAGCATGCAAAGGCGGGGAATAACAACATAATCAAGAATGTAAATATGGATAATAACGAGAATAACAATATAGAGCATGTCACGAGATAAGAGAGTAACTTTGTACATGCGAATGCCTCATAGGCGGATGCCATGCATGCCTAACTTTTTTTTTTTTTAAAAAACATTTCTTTAAAAACATTTCTATCGAAAAACATGTAAATGCCCGACCATGTAGGATCGGTGTGTAGCCCCGTCATCATAGGAACGGTGTATAAGCCGCGTCCGGCCTCCCGCGTCCGGGGTATGATCTGCCCACTGCAGTGGTGTGTCTGCCCGGCCGCCCATTGGACGGCACGGTGTGATGCTGCCCGGCCATGTAGGCACGGTGTCATATCTAAAAAGTATAATTAATTATAAAGCATGCATGAGAGCCCAAAGAAAAGCTATAACTCCATCGGAGTGACATAAGGTCGGGAACCTCTAGATTTGTGTTATGAAGTAATCATCATCGATAGGTCTCACCTCGAAGGAACAATTCATGAGGTGAGACTTACATCAATGTACCATTCGATGGAATTATGAAAATAGACTCGATAATCTCGTCGTTGCACTAAAATCATGAGTTTTAGAATTTCTGAAATCAAAATCATATTATTATGCGCTTCATAGAAAACACTTCATTCTTTTTCATACTTACGCGCTTCTCTGCGGTATTTGCCGGCCTAACGGGCGCGGTGTATTATCATCTTGTTTATAACTTTTGAGGACAAGAGACATGGTGGAAACATTCCCTTACTTACGGTCTTATAAAATATTCCCATTTTCACGTTATAGGAAAACTTTTGAAATCGGGAAACTTTAACCTTTGAAGGTAAGCACTCTGTGGGAAAACATTCATGGACTGCTAGGAAAAAGGAATCATGTCGTGAGATCTCGAACATCGTACTTTTGGAGATAAGAAAGCTAAAAAAATAACGTTTATGAAATCGTAATCATAGTACGAAAATAAACCAAGTGGGACTATGGAAGGAAACTCAGGAGTAGTGGGCCCACCTTGAATCAAATGAGGTGGTGTACACAATTTACGTATAATACATTTCATGACATTACTTATGAGAGTTTCTAGGGTAGTCGGATCCTATTTGCCCAAGTTCTAGGTGTTTAGACATTTCTTTCAACTATTCGCGAACATTCACTTCAATTCTTTTGAATGAATAGTAACTAATTTCAATCTCGGATTTCTAGGAAAGGAATTGTCCTAGAGGCACGTATTCAAGCCTACTACGTCTAAGACATGCCAAGGAAGGAAAGTGAAGTCTTACATACCTCTTTCCGCTCCAGTACTCAAATCCAAGTTGCAAACCCGCGAAATCTACAATTTTGTCATGTTTACCAAACTTTGATTAGTGCATTTAGAATTGGATTCTTAAAATAACACTTGGCTACGAAATTCGTAATGACATTTCCAACCACATACACCATACCGTCAAGTTCAACTTGGCTAATCTCAACAACAACAATCCGGGAATTCAACGGCCAAACTAACAATAATTCCAACAATCTTGCCAACCATACAACAAGCCATTTATATTCATTTCACAAGATATTCCAACAACTCAATCAACATACTACCTTACCCGAAACCTTCTAACTTCAATGAAACAACAACGACATACTTCCTTCTTTCAAGTTTAACAACACCACTACTTTCAATCCCCAAACCATTAAATAAATTCAATCCATTTTTCTACACATACATTATTCTGTTCGTATATACACACACAATGCATATTTTTCATGGATTTTCATCCTTTTCTTTACATTACAACAACAACCAAGGCACTAGATAAAATTTTCTCACACTACAACCAACACACACACGACCTCACACACTACACACTCACGGCCACACCATGCATACACGACCACCTCATGACTTCTATATTCATGCTCTTCGTTCGTTTCATCATAAAATACATAACAACAACAATTAAAATACCACATAAGAATTAATTCATCACTTCCCATACAATCGAAAGCACCTACAGCAAATACCTCAAACATCCATATTCTCCATGAATTTCTCTCATTTTTGTACACTACAACATGCACAAACATCCATAACATAGAAAGGAAGGTTGAATTCTTACCTTTTCCTTCAACTTCCCTCTTGGCTAAGGTTGCTAAATTGATGAAACATGCATCTTATCTTCCGAAATAACTACACCACGTTGTAGAGGGCCCTTGAATTGGTAGGAATACATGAAGGAAATAATTTTTGGGGCAAGATTTTATGAGGACAAAAATCATGGAGCATGGCCGAGATAGCTATGCTTTTCTTGCTCTTCTTTCTTTTGTTTTCTCCTTCTCCAACTCTCTTCAACTAAAATGAAGACTTCTCACTTATATATAAGTATCTTCCACCTCTTACTTATTTATTTATTTTTAAGTCCCCTCAATAAAATAATATGGACACATGGCCCTTCTTTCTTTCTCTAGAAATTTCCTTTCTTTTCTTGAATTTTCTCATTTATTCAAGAAGACCAAATGTCTTCCTTGATATCTTTAACCTAAGCAATGGGGCATATACTTATGCCACACAACCAACATGGAAATTTCATGAACTTTCAAGACTTTTGTGAAATTCCCATTTTACCCCTCGACTTTCCTCGATATTACCATTTTGTCCCTAACCTTCCACACTATTTCCATTGGTCATTTTGCGAATTTCTCTTTTTGCCCTTAACCTCTCTCAATATTTCCATACTAATAATAGTCATAATTAATTTTTTATAACAACTTGCATTAAAATAATCTTTTGAAAATGATCTTACCCTTAACTTTCCACAACGGCTTTGGAATTTCCAAATGTATAAAATACGGGCTATAACATCCTCCCCCCCCCCCCCCCTTTAGAACATTCGTCCTCGAATGTTCAACTGACCTTATAAAGTCTTATAGTACTTCGGGGTCCCGTTTTATATTTGCCCTTTCCTTCACGCGTCTCTTATTGCGAAAGTAATGAAACCCTTTGGCCTTTCATGAGTTCTTTCTTCGTGTCATAGGTTTTCTTTTTCGGTACTTGAAAATATGGTGATCCCTTTCTAATATGATCTCTCCCCCCTTTAAGGCTCTTGCTCTATTGATCCTTCTATAAAGTCTCGTTTTATGCCTTGCCTCTCATCTTCTTCCAACTCCGTGCACGACATCTCGAAAACTTTTCATCCTAAGTTTTTCTTTTACCTTCCATCTATATGTCATCCTTTTGCCCACATTTTCATTCACTATTCGTCCTTTCACTCCCTTAGTTCGGCTTGTTCGTAACTCTTCCTTAACTACGCATTATCTCTTTTTTGTGTGTATATCTCTCCCTATCCTAGTTACTATTCCTTCAGTCTTGCTTATCAAAATTGGTCCTCAAGCCTCGTACACTCCTTTCCTGTCTCTTTTTATCATACTTTATCCCTCTTCACATGTCTACTTTGAGTCCTTACCCAAACAATCTCGCGCTTTGTCGGTAATTTCTCTCGGGAGCCTCCTTTACTGAGGTTTCTTACCTTGCACCTTCTTTCGACACTTTGTTCTCTTTGTTTTTCCACTAACGCACTCTCTTTCCTTTCCACTATCACCATATTAGACCCTCGCGACCCCCTTAATCCATAACAAAATTATGGCCGGCTTTCCTTGTAGCACTTATATCGTCCACTTTCGGCACATCAACGACCGATTCCCTCACTTGACTAATGCCTTCCTTACCGTAAGCGCGGTTCTTTAGGACTCCGTATCTATCGATATAATCATATGTAAAATATTCTAGCCGGCCCGTAACGGGGAACCCAAAATATCCATCCCGTCTACCTTTTTTTTCTTCCATATCACCCCCCCTTTTTCCCCTCGGCCTTCAAAACAACCCGGATTCGATAATCTTCCCTTTTTGGCTCCCTTTCCCCGGTCTAATAACAAAAAAAAGGTTCCCCTTCCTAGATCCCCCCCGGGCCCCCCTTTTTATAGGGGTGGCGGCACCCCCCATAAAAAAGGAC
>NW_026719166.1:0-12578 GCF_029784015.1 Lycium ferocissimum | reverse complement strand
CAATCACACACAACTTCATGAATTTCATCTATCTCAACACATTACAACAACACCCAACCCTCATGCAACACAATCGCCCTTTTACCCCTATATAACAACACACACACACACGGCCACAATGCAATACACACGGCCAAGCCTCAACATGCAACCCTTCATGAATTTCATTCATTTTTACATCTTACAACATGCATAAACTCCTATGAAACATGTAAAGAAGATTGAACCTCGCCTTTTTCCATTCACTTCTCCCTCGGCTAGGCTTGATGAATTGCGACAACAAGCGGTTTTCTCGTTCCAACAACCACTCCACGTTGACGAGGACCTTCCAATTGACATGAAAGCTTGAAGAAATAATTTTTTTCATGATCAACATGATAGGGCTGGTTCGGCCACAACGCCCCTCTTGGCCGTTTTTCTCCTTCTTTTTCTTTCTTCATGTTTCTTGAATTTTCTAGTTGGACAAAAGATGAATATTTTGTCTTCCTTTTTCATCACATGCCTTTATATATATATACATATAGGGGTGTATGGCCGGTCAAGCCCCTCCATTTTTCTCCAACTTTCTAGAATTTTCCCTTAAGTTGCAAAAGATGACTTTTAGTCTTGCATAGTCATCTTTGTCTCTAGGTGTATATATGGCCCCTAAAATATAGAGTAGACACATAGCCCCCTTCATGGCTCACAACAATTGGCTAGCCATGTGTGGGTCCCACATGACCTAATGGCCACATGGCCATTCTTGGCTATTTCATGAAATATTTTTCCAACTTTTAGCCTCCAATGCTCCCTTATTCCAAATTTACCCTTAATTCTCCATACCAATAAAAAGACGAACATGCAACTTATGCATTCTAAAAAAAAAAAAAAAAAAAATTTATAACCTTGTCCTTAACTTCCTGCCATTAACTCGGAATGTTCGAAGGTACAAAATGCGAGGTATAACTATAATAACATCAAATTCGATCATGTCTAGCTCTATCAAATCTGCCTTAGTGCAACGATCACAGACAATTACCGAACAATCTTTATATACCTGTCTGGCTATAATAGAATCCCCTACCGGAGTGGCTACCTCAAATGGTTCAATTGGTTCAGGTTTTATTCCAATTTTATTTGCAACCAGAGGAGAAATATATGATAAAGTAGAACCAGGATCTATCAATGCATATACAGCTCGAGAGAAAACCAATAATATACCTGTAACCACGTTAGGCGACGCCTCCCGTCCGACGGTGGCCAAAGCATATATGCGGTTCGAAGGACCACTAGAACCGGACGCCCCGCCACGGCCTCTACCGCGGCTGCCCGTGCGGGCAAGATACCTCGCCCGGTGTGCGCATGCGATGATGAAGATGAACCGAAGCACCGAACCGTAGGGCCGAGCCGCCCCCACCGCATCGCCTCGAGCGAGCAATCTCTCATCACATGGCCACGACGGCCGCGGTAAAAAAGGCCCGTGGCACGGTAACACTCCCGGGAGTGCGCGTCTCCCACAATAAGTGCATCGAGGTATGGGTGGCCTCGACCGGCGGGAACCTCTCGCCCGTCGCGAGCACAAGCCCCGGGAGCTCGACCCGCTCCCGAATATCCAACACCGTCGGTCTCCGCCCCGTAGGTTTGTGGGGGTGTGCTCCGAGCCGTCGGGAGGAATATCCGCGAAGCGCCGCCGAGGCCGGTCGCCTCGAGAATCTCCGGAATACCCGACCGACCTAGCCTCTTGGGCCGGCTCCATCTGCACCCCTCTGTCGGGCTAGCGCCCCCCGTGTCGCTCCTCCGCCCCCGGGCGTACGCCCCCCGTAGCTCGTGCAATGTCCATGCCGGGGCGGGAAGCCATCGCCATACGCTGTCCAATCAATTAATCATCCGACCCCATAACAAGGCGGTGCACTCGGTCGGCCATGTACGTTCCACACAATATGAGGAGCGTATCCGGCCAAAGAATCAAACTCCAAGGTCGTATTCCCGGACACTCCTACCGCCACCTGCCTCGTCAAAAAAAAAAATCTATGAACCCTGGCTCGTCTAGTCTCTGGGGGTAGAAAATGGCCAAGAAAGGCCTCCACGAACTCATCCCAGATAGCTGGCGGAGCACCCTCACCTCTGGACAGCTCCCATGACTCATACCAATTGGCTGCTATGTCGTGCAGCCGATACGACGCCAACTCTACCGACTCAGTCTCAGAAGCCCTGACAAGCCGTAGCGTACGCCGCATCTGTCTGATGAACTCCTGAGGGTCCTCCTAAGCTTTGACCTCGAAGAACTGCGGCGGACACAGTCAAGAAATAGCGAGCCCCCGGCCGGCCACGTCCGCCCGCATGATCATCCTCTCGCTCGCGCGCGCCTCCGGACCTGCTCGCTACCCGTCCGGTCAACAGGCCGAACAGCGTCCCTCATAGCCCCGTCCTCCGCCCCCGGTCGGGGCCGGAGGCTCGAGCACTCAAACCTCGGGGCGGGCGGTGGAGCCGCTCGTCCCGCTGCCGCGGCGTTCCGTGCCCTCGATGGTGATGGGGTGGCGGGCGGCCGACTCGTCCACGACCTAACCCCGTAGGCCGTGACTAGTGCCGAGTTGGGCACCCAAACACACTCATCGAACCCAAATCATACACAATCGACTTACGCGTAGGCAAAAATCAAACTGTTTCAAACACATCTCAAACCCATTCATATACATGTATACATATATCGAAAACCGACAGGGCTACCCAAACATATAATATACAAACACACCTGTACAGGGCAGGCACACAACCCACATATACGTCTACGGTGCCTCTAAACAAACCAACGAGAATCATATAACGGGACGGGGCCCCGCCGTGCACTTCGAACACACGCACACACATATGCAACGAACGAGTATGTACCGAGATATAGGCTCCGGGATAAAAAGGAGCACTCCAACACGACAGAATGGGTCTCCTAAGGCGGCGGATCGCCAAACCGGTCGCACCGCGGGCATGAAACGCGCCCCCCGAAGAAAGGGGGTCAGTACGAAATATGTACTGAGTATGCAAAGCAGAAAATACAGTAAATAAATCGGAGTCACACTCGAAACAGAAGTACCGAAAGTAAGTACATTTCCAAATTGCCAAATGTTTATTTTCAAATAGAAAGCATGCAAAAGGGCACGAAAAATATGGTCGCCCGCACGTCGATGGCGCCATAACACAAGATAACACCGAAGGTTTCAAATCTAAAATCGTCACGACCCCGGCAGTGGTCGGTGACTGCGCCGCGCGCCGACGTACCAAAAGCCACAAATAATAATTCGACATTTAGAAAAATTTGGGCGAGTTTCCGTTTTTCTTACTAACCAAAATTTACTCGCACAAGAAAATACCAACGAGAGGCCACACGGGGCCAATATATTTATATACATATATATAGGCGAGCCGACAAGGCTGCCGCGGTGAATAAACCGCCGAACATACCATACGCGCATATAACTGTACAAACATAACTACACCCACAGACATGTCTGCAGACCTCTAACATACAGAACAGAATCAGAAGACGGGACAGGGCCCCGCCGTACCCAAATAGTCATGTATATACAGAACATGTACAACAGAAGATATATATATACCAAAAGTATCAGCTCCGGATCAAAGGGAGCTCTCCAAACAGCAGACTGGTAACCTAAACTGGCGGCGTACCGTGCGGCGCGTCGCACGCGGGCATGTAACACGGCCCCGCGAAGCCGGGGGTCGGTGCGAAGATGTACCGAGTATGTAAAGCGAAATATAACATATATAATTAAAATAACGAGTCGAGATATGTAAAATCGTAGCGAGACGTAAAGTACGAGAAATAGAGCGGACGGAACCGGATTCATACGAGTCGGACTTACGAGGCGGACGAGATTAAGTCATAAGCCGAATCAAACTTACGGAGCGTATGGCGGATTCTCGGACGAATCGGATCTCAATGTATGGCGGAGACGAGAATCGAAGTGATCGGACGCACGTAATTGTGTCGACGAGAACCGAGTCCAAATCGATTTCCGAAATGTGACAGACGAGTCGTAATCCAAATCGACATACGGGCGAGAATCGAATGACGGAATCATGCATGCGAGTCATAATCACATACGTACGGACATATCGATTTCTTTCACATACGGACGGATCCGGCCCTTTAATAAGGGACGCGGTAACGAACCCCGCCCTCGTAGTACGGGACGCGGTGGACGATTTAATCGAGATCAAATGCCATCCCGGCCGCCATCCCCATAATATCACATAATCGAGACCATCATCGGGTCATATCGGTATACAAACGAACCCGGCCCGCACAATCCGAGGGACGCGGTGAACAATGCGGTGAGGTGCACGAATCACGAGAACCTGGCCGGCGCGATGAAGGAAGCATTGAGACATCCACGAACGAGACAAATGAGAAACCATATACACACGGACGACATACGGACGAGAATAAATGCGAGATAGCTCGGAAGACAAATCAAATCGAGAATAGCGGATCATATCGAACGAGAATATCCGTAATCGTAACCGAGAGGTCGGGATAATAGTCGGACTCGGAGAGACGGTCATAATGCTTATTAGTTAGCCGGACGGAACATAATCAAGAGTTAGCTATGAAAAACGGATACAAAAAACGGATCGATTTGAACCATACGGAGTATCGGGGTATCGTGGGCCCACCTCGGACCCAACCATAATAAAGGCGTAAATTATAGATAATAAACCTTAGGGAGTCGTCCAAAATCATTTTAGAGTGTTTCGACTCCATTTATGGAAGTTATATACTTATAGGCCAATTTGGAGGAAATGGATTCAATCTTACTGACAGATTTTGCGCCAATTTCAATCTCGCACTACGAGAAGCAGAAATGTCATCGAGGCTCGTCCGAGTTCGTCGACTCGGAACATGCCAAGGAATAAAAGGGCAAGGCTTTACATACCCGAATTGCGCCTTATGCTTGTCAATTCTCTCTTCCCGTTTCGTCCAAAAACTGCAAATGGTCATTCTTACCAATTACTATTCATGCAAACTAACATTTCAATCTTGGGGTCATACTTGGCTACCGAAATTTCGGCAGCACTTCCTCTATAAATATGACGTCCCCGAGACTTAGCTCGGCTCAGAATAACCAACAACCACACCACAAACCAACAACAACAACAAGTATTACCAAAATATGCAATATGGCACAATTGGCCATTTTTTTCCAACATAACACAATAATTTCAATTCTAACTTCACACTTTCAATCCAACATTGATATTTTCATATTCATCAACCCAACAAGATCATTTCGGAAGCATTCCATATCATTTTACGAAACATTCACAAAATATACAAAATATACAACTTTCCACTAAACCATAATTTATCCAATTCTTCCAATTTTCAACTTACAAGTTCATAACTCATTTCTTTCATCCAAATTCATCAACCTTAATCATATTTTACACCTTAAACATTTCATTCCCATTATTTCATAAATTCATACTAAATCAACATAAACTTCCATATTCCATTTTCATGAAATCTTACTTCGTTTTTCCTACACCTACAATGCAAGGATCACAACTACACAACTAATACATTAAGCAACATAACTCATCATCCCTCCAATTCATCCATGGCTCACGGCCAACTTCCCTATTTTTCAATTCCACCCAATTCATTCTACTTCCATTTCCAACATAGATTACACCATATACACAACTAGATTACAACATGAAATTCAACACATTCAATCCATGCCATAACACACACACACGGCCACTACATGCATGCATACTCAACATGCAAACTTCCATGTTTTCGTATTTTCTACTCATTTGCATGCACCACAACACAAACAAACCTTCAAAACATAATTAGAGGGGATGAATTCTTACCTTTCTTCACTAGGTTCTTCCTTCAACTAAGTTGTCCACTTGAAGAAACTATTGCTCTTTCTTCCAAAGCAATCATACCATGTTAAAGAGGGCCTTCAAATTAGTGGGAACACATGGAGAAACAATTTTTTTCCACAAGATTTCTTGATCTTCTTTTTCTCCTCCAAGGGCCGAATGGGGTGGTCTTTATTATTCTTGTTTTCTCTTGATTTTTCTTGAATGTTCTAAGGCTAAGGATGACCATATAATGTCACATGGAATTTAATTAAGTCCATGGACTTGGGCTAAGGGGTGGCCGGTTGGGCCTCCTTGTTTGGGCCTCATTTTTTTTTTTTTTTTTTTGAGCCCAAACCTTCACAAATCATAATTTATAATTCCCGCAACAAATTTCCAAAATTCCAATTTTGCCCTTAGGCCTTATCCGGTGTTTGCATGCTCAAATCCCCATAATTGCCACACACTTACTAAGAAAATTCAAATATGACCTCCTTTCTCATAAATCACAATTATTTCGAATTTTCCGATTATGCAAAAAGACGGGATGTAACATCCTCCCCCCCTTTAAAACATTCGTCCTCGAATGTTAATTCAACCTCATGGTAGATCAAAATCAGTCGGGGAGGTCTTCTTACCATTTACATACTTGCACTTGACCGAAGAACTTGTAACGGCCTTTATTTTCCAACTTCATCCATCTTTTCCCGGTATCACCGTATTAAGGCCGTTCGTACCGTCTTAAGTCGGACATACGGCGGACAGAATTTTAACCAGAACCAAAAGATCAAACGGACGTCAGACGGAGTCATATCCGGAGTCAGAAGTACGAAAGTGCAACGGACAGAAGCATATTCCGGCGATTATCTTAAGCGAATTCAAATTCAGAGCCAGACGTACAGAAGTATATCAGACGGATCCATAATCAAAGTCAGACATGCAAGGATTTATCGGACAGATTTCGAGGTCAGAATCAGACGTATAGACACATATATCAAACAGATCCGTAGTCGAGGTCAGACGTACAGACATATGCCAGACAGATTCGTAACCGAGGGCAGACATACAGAAATATATCAGACAGATTCGTATCGGAGTCAGATGTGTATCGTAAACTTGAGATCAGAATCAGACGTACCGAAGTATACCGGACAGAACTATGATCAGAATCGAACGTACAGAGGCATATTAAACTGAGTTTCACCGAACACAGGGACATAGAAATATGACGTACAGAATCGCGATCAGAGATGCAGAATATGATTAACAGAACACAATACGGATTAAATACACATGTTTTCCAGAAAGAGATTAATTACATACACGGGTCCGCATCCGGGTCCCGCCGACCGATCAACGCATATATGCGGTTCGAAGGACCGCTCGCCGGGGTGCTCCGCCGCGACCCCTCGCCGCGACTGCTCTAAGCCGGCATACCCCGCCCGTGGGCGCGCGGGGCCACCGAGGGGAGAAGACGAGCCAAAGAATTGATCCAGTGGGCTGGGCTGGGCCACCTGAACTGCCCTTATGTGGGCACTCTCTCACCTGATGATCTGGACTACCGCAAAAATAGCAGGCGCCCGTAGCGCGGTAGCACTCCCCCGGATGGGGTTTACCACAATATGTGCACCGGGGCATAGGTGGCCTAGACTGACCCGAACCCCTACTCATCTGCGGGCCTGATGCCCTGAAATCCTGGCTGGCCCCAGACGGACCTGCGTCATCAAAACGCCTGCCGGCAAACTGTGTACCCCGGCCTACGGAGGGGGGACCCACCGGACGTCGCCGAGAACGTCCACCTCGGGAATCTCCGGAATATCCCTCAAATCCGGCCCTCTTGGGCCGTCTCTCGTCATGCTCCCTACTAGACCGGTCCTCCCTTATGCCGATCCTCTACGCCCGTGCATAAGCAACCGTAATCGGGCGATATCCATACCCGTGCCGCCATAGCCATGCAACAATCAACTAGATAGGGATCCAACCCCATCACATACGGCAGGCATCCGGGTCCTCCATATCGGCTACAATCATCGGCGCATAACGGGGCCGTAGAGAGTCAAACTCGCATTATACTCTCGAATACTCCGACCCCTCTCTCGCTTTATCGCAGGAACCGATCAACTCTCGCCCGTCTCGGCTCGGTGGTAAAAAGTGGCGGAGGAAAGCGACCGAAAACTCGTCCCACGTGGGCCGGGGGAGCATCCTCACCCCCAGACGCCCCCAAGACTCATACCAATGAAGGGCAACATCCCGAAGCTCGTGTGCAGCAAAAGTCGGGACGACTCGGTCGTCGAAGCCCGAACCAAATCCAACGAACGCCGCATCGCCGAATAAAGTCATGTGGGTCCTCATCGGGCTTAGACCCGAAAAACTCGGGGACCACACGTCGAAAATCGCGACTCTCGGTCGTCACGCCGTCATCATCGTCACCTCTCCGTCCGCGTCCGCGAACCTCGGCTCCACCACTATCGTCGTCACCACCGGACCGCTCCTCAATGTCCGTCCTCTCGCTCCGGCCGGGGAGCGGCGCCGGCGCCGCTGAGGGGCCTGCTCTGACCTCATCTGGTGGCGGAGTGGCTGAACCCTCCGACTGAAGTACAATACCGGGCGTGGTCTGAGCACGAGCCCGGGTAACTCTCGGTATCTGGATAGTCTCTCCTTCCTTCGCTTTGCCCTTCTGGGCAGCCGCTGCCTTCTTCGGAGGCATCGCTGAAAAATATAACAGATCGTCAGAAGGGGAAACATCCTGATAACACGCCTCTAACGCACGATCTAAGAGTCAAAGAAAGGGTAACATAACATCCTAGATGTCTCGTAGCCTCCTGTTTATAGATGTGGGGCCCAACACACCGATAAACAAGACTCTACTGGACACGGCCTGCAGACATTCCGAGAACCAACCTGGCTCTGATACCACTTTTGTCACGACCCAACCCCGTAGGCCGTGACTAGCGCCCGAATTGGGCGCCCGTACGTACCAAAAGCCACAAATAATAATTCAGACATTTAGAAAAATTTGGGCAGAGTTTCCTCTGTTTTTCTTACTAACCAAAATTTACCTGCACAAGAAAATACCAACAGAGGCCACACAGGGCCAATATAGCCATATACATATATATAGGCGAGCCGACAAGGCTGCCGCGGTGAATAAACCGCCGAACATACCATACGCGCATATAACTGTACAAACATAACTACACCCACGTACATGTGCACGGACCTCTAACATACGAACAAAATCGAGAAGACGGGACGTGGCCCCGCCGTACCCAAATAGTCATATATATACGAACATGTACAACGAAGATATATATACCAAAAGTATCGACCCGGATCAAAGGGAGCTCTCCAAACGACGGACAATAACCTAAGCGGCGCGTACCGTGCGGCGCGTCTGTACCTGTGGGCATGTAACACGGCCCCGCGAAGCCAGGGGGTCAGTACGAAGATGTACCGAGTATGTAAAGCGAAATATAACATATGTAATTAAAATAACCGATCGTATATGTAAAATCGTAGGCATATATATTTAAAAATAGAGCGGACCCAACGGATTCATACGGTCGGACTTAAGCGGACGGACGAGTCATAAGCCGAATCAAACTTACGGAGCGTATGGCGATTCTAAGTACGAATCAGATCTCAATGTATGGCGTACGAGAATCGAAGTGATCGGACGCACGTAATTGTGTCGAAACAGAACCGAGTCCAAATCGTATTTTTAAATGTGACGGACGAAGTCGTAATCCAAATCGTACATACGTAATCGCGACGGAATCATGCATTTACGCAGAGTCATAATCACATACGTACGTACATATCGATTTCTTTCACATACGTACGTATCCCCGCCCTTTAATAAGGGACGCGGTAACGTAACCCGCCCCTCGTAGTACGGGACGCGGTGGACGTACGAGAATCGGATCAAATGCCATCCTGGCCGCCATCCCCATAATATCACATAATCGTACCATCATCGGGTCATATCGGATACGGACAGTAACCCGGCCCGCACAATCCGAGGGACGCGTGAACAATGCGCCGAGGTGCACGAATCACGTAACCTCGGCCCGGCGCGGTGAAGGAAGCATTGAGACATCCACGAACAGAGACAAATGAGAAACCATATACATACGTACCGACATACGTACGTAATAAACCGAGATAGTTCGGAAGACAAATCAAATCGAATAGGCGGATCATATCTAACGAATATCCGTAATCGTAACCGCAGAGGTCGGGATAATAGTCGACTCGTAGAGACGATCATAATGCTTATTAGTTAGCGGACGGAACATAATCAAGAGTTAGCTATGAAAACGTTTTACAAAAACAGATCGATTTGAACCATACCGGGAGTATCGGGGTAGCGTGGGCCCACCTCGGACCCAACCATAATAAAGGCGTAAATTATAGATAATAAACCTTAGGGAGTCGTCCAAAATCATTTTAGAGTGTTTCGACTCCATATATGGAAGTTATATACTTATAGGCCAATTTGGAGGAAATGGATTCAATCTTACTGACAGCTTTTGCGCCAATTTCAATCTCGCACTACGAGAAGCAGAAATGTCATCGAGGCTCGCCGTCAAGCCTGTCAGACTCAGAACATGCCAAGGAATAAAAGGGCAAGGCTTTACATACCTGAATTGCGCCTTATGCTTGTCAATTCTCTCTTCCCGTTTCGTCCAAAAACTGCAAATGGTCATTCTTACCAATTACTATTCATGCAAACTAACATTTCAATCTTGGGGTCATACTTGGCTACCGAAATTTCGGCAAAGACTTCCTCTATAAATATGACGTCCCCGAGACTTAGCTCGGCTCAGAATAACCAACAACCACACCACAAACCAACAACAACAACAAGTATTACCAAAATATGCAATATGGCACAATTGGCCATTTTTTCCAACATAACACAATAATTTCAATTCTAACTTCACACTTTCAATCCAACATTGATATTTTCATATTCATCAACCCAACAAGATCATTTCGGAAGCATTCCATATCATTTTACGAAATATTCACAAAATATACAAAATATACAACTTTCCACTAAACCATAATTTATCCAATTCTTCCAATTTTCAACTTACAAGTTCATAACTCATTTCTTTCATCCAAATTCATCAACCTTAATCATATTTTACACCTTAAACATTTCATTCCCATTATTTCATAAATTCATACTAAATCAACATAAACTTCCATATTCCATTTTCATGAAATCTTACTTCGTTTTTCCTACACCTACAATGCAAGGATCACAACTACACAACTAATACATTAAGCAACATAACTCATCATCCCTCCAATTCATCCATGGCTCACGGCCAACTTCCCTATTTTTCAATTCCACCCAATTCATTCTACTTCCATTTCCAACATAGATTACACCATATACACAACTAGATTACAACATGAAATTCAACACATTCAATCCATGCCATAACACACACACACGGCCACTACATGCATGCATACTCAACATGCAAACTTCCATGTTTTCGTATTTTCTACTCATTTGCATGCACCACAACACAAACAAACCTTCAAAACATAATTAGAGGGGATGAATTCTTACCTTTCTTCACTAGGTTCTTCCTTCAACTAAGTTGTCCACTTGAAGAAACTATTGCTCTTTCTTCCAAAGCAATCATACCATGTTAAAGAGGGCCTTCAAATTAGTGGGAACACATGGAGAAACAATTTTTTTCCACAAGATTTCTTGATCTTCTTTTTCTCCTCCAAGGGCCGAATGGGGTGGTCTTTATTATTCTTGTTTTCTCTTGATTTTTCTTGAATGTTCTAAGGCTAAGGATGACCATATAATGTCACATGGGAATTAATTAATCCCATGGATTTGGGCCATGGTGTGGCCGGTTGGGCCTCCCATGTTGGGCCTCAATTTTCTTTTTTTTTTTTTGAGCCCAAACCTTCACAAATCATAATTTATAATTCCCGCAACAAATTTCCAAAATTCCAATTTTGCCCTTAGGCCTTATCCGGTGTTTGCATGCTCAAATCCCCATAATTGCCACACACTTACTAAGAAAATTCAAATATGACCTCCTTTCTCATAAATCACAATTATTTCGAATTTTCCGATTATGCAAAAAGACGGGATGTAACACGTACAACCCCGAACGCAACACATCATCACAACACATCATAAGCCATATCACAAAGATAATCTACAAACGGAACCCGGCCCCATGGCGAGGTCTCGGAACCGTAACACGGCATAACACCGTAATATACCATAGTGCGCACGACAACAAAACGGCCGGAACCGCGAACGATGTAACACAAACCGCACGAGCAGAGTCGTGAGTAACCATATGCATAAAATCATTATCATGGGTTCAAAAAGTAAGTAAAATGACCGTACTTGGGAATCGGGGAAAATCGTCATACCAAACTCTCTCAAACGTCATCGTAAAAGTACAAAGGAAGGCCGCGGGACCCACTTGACGAGTATCAACCCGAGCCGGGCCCGCCTATGGAAAACATACTCATCACACGTCATACAACCTCCCACGACGATATCGAGGCAATCCGAGCCCTTAGCCGAAAGTTATGAGCGTTCGTAGTTTTAACATCGTTAAGAATAGAACTCTTTTGAAAACCAAGTTTTTATGCAACTTTAAAATCAATTTTTCCAACAACATCAAAAACCAATAAATCATAGACATGCTCGGATT
>NW_026719165.1:0-24600 GCF_029784015.1 Lycium ferocissimum | reverse complement strand
TCTGGTTTATGTAATTTGTAATGTATTTATTTATTTATATGTAAATATATATATATATATATCAATTTATAACTATGGCTACTATTTCGGACAAACCATGGCAATAGGTTTCCAAATAACAAATAAAAAAGACCGTTGCATTAGACAAAAACCGTTAATAAAGTAAAAGGTTGGTGCATAACTTACTCTATTTAAAACCGTTGTAGCCTCAAAAGTCGTTGCTTAAAGGTCTATGGGGACGGTTAGAAACCGTTCCATATACACACAAAAACTCGTTGCATCGGAAAAAGGAACAACCGTTGCTTGTAGATAATGATATAGCAACGGGTTTATCGCTCGTTGCACAAACCGTTGCCATAGATATATGGGCACGCGCAGATGGAACGCATGATAAACGTTGCTATAGATATATAGCAACGGTGCTCTGTCCTATAGCAACGGTTTTCTCGGCGTTGCCATAAGCCTATTTTCCGATTAGTGTATTTTACGCAATGGTTGCCACTTCTAATAATCTTTCGATGATTTTGTACCTAATAGTATTTACCTCATTGGTTCACGACTATCATTATATTAGCAGCAGATCTATTTTTCCCCTCTTTTAATAGGGTATTAGCATCTTTCGCTCACAAAGTTGGTAATACTCCAATTCTTATTTGTTAAAACTACTAGGAAGTAATCACGGGCCCAATATTAGGAAAACCGAAATTATTGTTTTTGATCATCAACCTTGTTTTAGTATGAGAGTTGCAGATACTAAAATATGATGCACGTATGCAAGGTAGATCTAGTATCAAATCAGCTAGATAACATTTTATTAATTATTAATACCTATTCTTATTGTTCTTTTCATTTTAGTGTATCCCAAAAGAATGTCCCTTTTCTATGAATAAAATAACTTTACTTTAAAAATTCTCTTTTACGCTTAAAAAATGATTTTGAATGTCACCTTTCAAAAGTATTTCTTTTGAAAAAAAAAAAAAAATTGTGTCAAGTCAAATGATGACACATAATGAGATGGAGGGAGTATTGGTTATCGTTTAAATAACACTACAACGACCAACATCAAGACATAATATTCAAGTTGCCTTTTATCTACTAATTACTAATGTATGATTATTTCCAAGAGATCTTAATTTTACAAGACTAAATCCTAAAACCTTGATATCAAACAATTCTACCAATATGTTGATGTCCCGATGCATCTCACTTGGTCTAATTCCTTGATGGAAATTATTTATGCCAGATCCCCATTTTGAATATTGTATACCGATTAAGTTTTGGTAGGTCTCCAACCGTTATTCAAAAAATTAGCAGGTTGATCATTCTTTGACGAGAGCATTTTCTCTATAGTGAATCCAGTTACGCTTTATTAATGTACTGTGTAATCAATATGTAATTATTCCAAAGCTTTCCCTACTCTATGGCTTAGTGAAAACTCTTTACATTTTTTAATCGTATCTTAGTCATTGATGTCATTGACATCCTCCACTCTTTAGCAAATTGATTTACCTCTCCCTTCTCTGGACCAAACTACTATTGAGCTTGTCATCTGTTGGCAAATTCAAGATGAGCACTTATAGTGCTCTCTTTCTTCATTTCAAAATTTTAGTGTTGAGATCTACAAACATGATAAAGAAGAACAGATAACCAAAACTTGGGGAACCACTGCCTTATGCAGAGGAAGCAATAACTCATGCAATTTTGTCTGCTTTCAAACTCACCTCAACTCAAGCATACATCTAAAACCAAGACATACCCACTTAAGAGTTTCGCCAAATTTTGTAGCAGTAGAAGATGAATTAATCGGTGAACCGCGGCAATCTTATATGCTTGCCAGAAATTCCTTGATGCCATAGCGTATTCTTTATATAGGGAGGATAATGCAAGACAAACATGCAGACAGAATAGAAAGAGCAAAATAAATAATAAAGAGAAGATGATAAACTCACAAACCCAAAGCAATTAAAAGAATGACTAAGTGTGTGTATCTATATATATATATATGCTACCCCACATAAGTGATACGTGGCTCTTTAGTTGAAGCCTGAAAGACATGTTACTTATAAGTATTCCACTAAAAATCCAAATTACTCTCAAGTATTGAGTTTATTGTCTTTAAGCACACATGTTGAAACCCTCACTTCTATAATATAGAAAAGAAATTTCAATGTGCTCACTAAATTTAAAAAGCCGCTGCCATCACAAGTTCACACACTTTTCCAAATGCTATAAGCTACTGTATATTGCGCATGCCAATTACAAACATACTTGGAAGAACAAAACCTATTATTGTCCAATTATTTTTCCTTTGTCCTTTTAACCTTCTAGGTTCAGTCCAAATGGCAACAAAAAAGGAATTATTAAACCAGCGTGTACCTATTAGCAAGATACCAAAGTATTCATTGATCGGGTGATGAAAGTAGTAAAAATTCGAAGGGCTTCAGTAATACCATACAAAAATTCAAGGCACAATGCCGTCTTCAGGATTATAATATTAGTTGACAAAGAGGTAGTACCATTTAGACTTTGTATTATATTCTTCGATCGATCATTCATATCGCCTTTATTGATGACATCCAATGTTTTTTAAAATCTTTAATAGGGGACAAAGATCGAAGCAACACTATTTGATAAGAATGTCAAAGCGTGGAATAACTTCTTGAAACCAAATAAGAGTTACTATATCATTAATGACCACTTGCATCGTGTCAACCCCAACTACTCTTCGGTTCACAAAGAAGTTGGAAGTTGGACTTTCTTTTACTAACAACGCCATTGTAAAGGCATCTGACCATGAGATTTCCAACCAAAAATTCTCAAATGATTTTGTATCCTTGGAACATGAAGAAAAGTTAACTGACGGCACTATATAATTTGGTAAATCTTTAAAGGAATTAACCATCGATACATTCTCGTGCATGAATACTTAATACCTATTACTAATTTGAATGTCATGCTTTTCACTTAGTTTGCATGTTAGTTACAGTGAATCCGCTTATTGAAAAAGGCCAGAGCATGAGAAGAGAGACAATTGTTACGAATGAAAGGTACGTAAGTGAAAATTATGCGAATTTCCATGATAAATTGTGAAAATTGTTGCGAATGTATTTATACTCATTTATCGTGGATATTTTCTAATTTTAACTTACCTTTCATTTGTAACAAATATCCCTCTTCTCCTGCTTTGTCATCTTTCAATAAGTGGATTCACTCTAACTAACATGCAAACTACATCAGAAACAGAAATAAATCGCTAATTCCTTTAAAGAGCTACCAAATATAGTGTCGTCAGTTAACTTTTCTAAATGTTCCAAGGATAAAGAATTATTTGAGAATTTTTGGGTGGAACGTCATGGTCGGATTCCTTTATGATGGTGTTGTCGGTAAAAGATAGTTCAACTTCTTTGTGAACCAAAGAGTAGTTGGGGTTGACCCGATCTAAGCGGTCCTTAACAATTTATTACTCTTATTTGGTTTCAAGAGGTACTTCCACGTTTCGACATGCTTATTAAATTGTGTTACTTGGATTTTGGTCCACTATTAAAGATTCCAAAAATATTTGATGCTATCAATAAAGGTAGTATGAATGATTTGTTATACCTCGGCAATTTCATGTTGTTGCGTCGTGAATAGGTAACGCCCGACAAGGCGAACATGAAGTCCTCGCGATTATAAAAAGGGATTTGGCAACCTTAGAGGATGTACGACAAGATTTTTAAGTCATGTATCTCGGTGGAACTAGGTTTGTCAAGGAAGCGAAGTATAAGCTATGTTTGGGAAAGCTTTCGTGTGGTTGTTGAACTAACGAATATTTAGTAAGGCCTTGAGGATGAGTTATAAGGTTCGATAGATTGTTAAGGAGGTGTTAAATAAGTACCAAGAAGGTTCCATAAGGATTCGAGATTAAACGGAGCGATGAGAACGAATTCGGAAAAATTGGGGATTATACGGACCATATATTTTATACGGCCCGTATACCAGACTGTAAAACCCTTCCAGTGAAGGATGAGTTCTGGAAGAAACATACGGTCCGTATAGAAGAAACATACGGTCCATTATACGGACCGTATAATTTATATGGTCCGTATAGTAGACCGTAGGTTTCAGGTCGGGTCCGAGTTTAAATTTTATATATGCACGGTTTCCTTTTCTCTTTCTCATTTTCCACTTCTCCAACCTTCCAAAAACCTCTAGAATTATCTCCATATCACACTAACACATATCCAAGAAGGGAAATCAAAGATCAAACATCAAAAGTTGGTAGAATCAAAGGTGTGGATGCTTCCTAGTGTTGATTGAAACTAAGAATCTCTTTGGTGTTGGAGTTGAGTTCTTCTCAAGTGGAGTATTTTCATTCAAGGATCATCTCTACACAACAAAAAGGTGAGTTTTACAATTGTTTCATGTTATTGATGGTGTTGAATAGTTGAAGAGCTTGATTTAGGAGAAGAATGTGGGAAATAAGTTTAAATATGCTAATAAGGGTATGATGAGTTGAAAGACAAGTTGAGTTATGATTCATCATGTAATGTGAGTATAATATTGTTATGAATGACGTTAATGATGTTGACGTTAATATTGTTCACGACCTTACATCACTCCGATAAAATCGTGGTTTTACTTGGGCTCTCATGCATGCTACTTATATTATATATGTATATGATATGTATATGTACATAGGGGACATGGGGAAAGGTGAGGCGCTATAGACGCATAGCCACCTGATCAGCTAGTATATTATGATACCGTCCCGGACGCGGGATGTATGGATATATGGATCGGGCCGTTCGTTCCGCGGCAATATGATGATAATACATGTATAAACGGATCGGGCTACACGTTTCGCAGCAATGTATGATATGATATGATATTGTTTACTATATATGCTTGCATGCATGACTCCGCCTTAAGAGGCAAGTAGTCTCAGGTTATCTTTATCCTTTATTCTCTTATTTCTTTATTATGTCGTGATGCATGCCTTAGATACTCAGTACATCGTTCGTACTGACGCCCTTTTCTTTTGGACGCTGTGTTCATGCCCACAGGTAGATAGGGAGACGACCCAGCTTCCTAGGAGCCAAATCAGCTTGCACAGGAGCACTTCCATATTTTCGAGAGGTGCGAAATATATTCTTTTGTGCACATACATGGGTTTGGCGGGGTCCTGTCCCGTCTTTATGACTTCAGTATTTCAGTTAGAGGCTCGTAGATACTTATGTGTGGGTAGTACGTGCTATGTGACCCTCCTTGTGTATTTTGTACATCATTCTTTTGTTGCCATGAGGGCTCATGTGTGTATATATATACACACACACACACATATGTACGTGTTTTGATAATTGGTTTATGATCAGGTAATGATAAGCATCATCATGGGGATTATATGTGCACCGATTGGGCAGGTCAATGGTATGACGAACGGTGATCGGTGGTCAGCTCCGGGTACCCGTCATGGCCCTCTAGTCGGGTCGTGACATGATTGAAGAATATAATACAAAGTCTTAATGGTATAACCTCTTCGTCAACTAATATTATAGTCCAAAAAATGCCTTCGTGCCTTGAATTTTCGTATGGCATTACTAAACCCCTTCGAATTACGAATACTTTCATCACCCAATCAAGTGAATATTGTGGTATGTTGCTAAATAGGTACACTCTGTTTTGATAATTCCATTTCTGTTGCCATTTGGGCTGAACTTGGATAGCTAGAAGGACAAAGAAAAATAATAGGTTTTGTTCTTCCATGTTTGTAACAATAAGATCAATGTATGGATGATGACTATGTCATCTGTTTTGAAGAGCTTGGGAAGGATAGGAAAATCTTGTGAATGCCTTGCTCACATATGTTGGAGAATGCATTACAGCCTGGTTAGAGAAGAGTCATTATATTGTTGCCCTATTTGCCGGTAAAAGATGCCAACTGCTGATGATCCTAACAAGTAACAAATAGTTAGCTTCATGTTTTTATTTTCTTCTTCTTCTACAATATAGAAGGAAGAAAAAAGCATTAGTTGGATTGTCTTTATTTGAAACTACAAACAATATGAGAAAAGACCCAACTTTTATCCATATTTTAATTCAATATGACTCCTATTTGGACCCTCAATTCGTTACCATTTTTTCTACTGTTTGCTTGACAACTCCAAACATGTGCTTGAGATTAGGCTTGATAAAATTTTATGGTTGAAGTTCAGGAAAATATGGATGAATTTCAGGCAAAAATAACTTCAACCATATAAAATTCCAGACATTTTTATTTGAAGTTAATTAGTTGTTCTGAAGTGGGTACATGTGCAAAAAATTATGAAGTTATGACATAACTTAAACAGTGACATCAGAATCTGGCATCTGTATACTTCCTCGTGCTTTTTTTTTTTTTTTTTTTTTTTTTTCCTAGCAAAATCTGTTAAAGAATTCTTAAAACTTCTTTTCAACTAATTAAGTATTTTTTTTTAATTTCATATTTGATGCGGTCGTTTATTCTTTATTTTTCGGTCAAATTTGTTAAATACAAAGTTTGGGTTTTGTCCAAAGTGTGTAGCCAAATAATAAAACTTAGCCTAATAATAAAGTTTCTATTATAAAATAATAAAGTAAGCAAGAACAATATTGTAGACAAAGAGAGAAGAGAGGAATTCTTTTATTTCTCTTGTTAAGGATTATATACAATGAAGAGAACATCACTATTTATAGGAGAAAGTTAACTTGGTGCCAAAGTCACAAACCTTAAAGTTTCTCCTAAAGATAGACATTCATAACTAAATAATATTTATAACCTCCCCCTTGGATGTCTATTTGGTAGATAATGTGCCTTGTTAAAACCTTACGAGAAAAAACCTAATGGGAAAAAATCTAGTGAAGGAAAAAGAGTACACATTTCTAATAATACGCTATATGGTTGCCTCATCAAAAACCTTACAAGAAAAATGCAGTGACAAAAACCTTGAAAGGGAAAAAAGAGTACAATGCGTATTAACTCCCCCTGATGAGAACTTCAATCCAAAAACTCGAATCTTCACATCTTCACTCGAAAGTTGTAGTTGGTATAGACTTGGCTAATAAATCAGTCATATTATCACTCGAACAATTTGTTGCACCTTGGTATCATCATTCTTTTGGAGCTCGTTTGTGAAGAACAACTTTGGTGAAATGAGCTTTGTCCTTTTATGAATCCACTCTTTAGTTGGACTATGTATGTTGTTGCATCTTCGGTCTTTGATAGAGTTGCATCGGGATATAATATTGTTGAAATCACTCTAAGTGCATTCTGACTTTCTTTATAAACAGATGTTATCTTTATATAATTTGGCTGTATATGTAAACAACATCGTATGACCATCCTTCATAGTCATATGAAAATATACATGCATCAATTGCATAAAGATATGGCACTTCAGGACCAAAAAATTCTGCAAGTTTCTCATTTCAACGAGATAATAAATTGCTTTTGAGAACTCTTCAAGAGTTTTCAATAATATTCAAGTAATCAACTTGCACCAACAATATAATGATTTTGATTTTCACAAAGTCATAAGGATAAATAGAGTCATTTGTGCCCTTAGTCGAAAATATTCATTAAAGTGATAAAATCGCGTTCACCTTGCTTAAGCTTTTAATTCGTATGAGAATTATGAACAAATTTCTACAACTTGTATATGCTTAGCATTTAAAATTCTTTAGGAATTTTCATATAATTTTGTCAAGTAATTCATATAAATTGTGACAAAATCTATTTCTATTTAAATATGTGACATCTTGGTGTACGGACGTTATGTCCAATAAGACTTACGCTTACCAAGATGTGTCATTTCACTTGATAATAATTTCTATGTTGTGTTTTTAATAGACATAGAATTTAGATCCTCATGGTCTTTTAAAATATTGCGCTATATTGTACAAAAGATATCGTCGACGATATATATTATTTGTGTCGATTCGCAATGTGACATAACTTGTTGAGATCTCATCATTTCCATTATTTTTTTAGGTACCTACACCTCTCATGAGGTTTCATGAAGGGTTATGTCTTAGGCTCTTCAAGAGCACGTTTCCTCCTTATAATGATCATTAATCATTTGCTCCTCTTTCTTTTCAATGACTATTGCGTTTCGAACCTATTAGTCTACCACGTTTCATGCATGTTGTACACTCCGTCTTTCAGGGACATGAATTTAATAGGAGCTTTTTGCAGCTGAAATTAGAAATTAATTTTGGGCGGCATAAGAAATGCTTCTCGCATTTGAGTTGAATTATCTTTTGAATGAGATCATACTACCGATAATTCATAACATATTCCCTACCATTTACCCCCCCCCCCCCCCCCCGCCCCCCCCCCGCCCATGTTAGAAAAACTAACATATATCCCATCTTCTTTGGGAATCCATCTTTGTGTATCATGGTAGATTAATTAATCATATACCACACACATTAAAAAAAAACTCGTTAGATGGAAATATATATGTTCCTAACCCAACCAATTGTGAAGGGAGAATTATCATAATTTATTGGTCTGAAGTATACAAATGATGTTGTATACAATATATCATATCTCAGACCACCACATGAAGCTTTGTTCTCATAAGCAATGGTTTAACTATTTATCGGAGGCATTCAACGCCAAACTTGACCTTGGTATAAACTAGCATTAAGGATTAATTATCTTGATTACATAACTCCAAAATTGTGCTCCAACTCAATTATTTTGAGCAAGTAACTTTGCATATGTCAAATTGCGGGTTGACAATAAATGCACATGTGACCGTCTTATCAATGCATCTATTTAAGACATCATATACGTTGAACGGTCCCATATTCACCTTTTATATTTTTCCAATTTATAGGGAATTCAATCCCAACATTAGCTAGTATAATCAACTTATCATGATCAAATGCAATAAAAATATTCCTGAAGAATCTTTTGTAGCTCTTCAATATATGTCAAATACTCAATTTGTACATCATATTTAAATCGGGATAGCCAAACCGCTATGCCGACTCTTATAATAGTAAACTCAAGTTTACCATGTCATGTGCTATTTGTTTTAGTAAACTTTCCGGTTTACTATGACATGAATTTTATTTTTTTTTGCAGTTCAATAAACTTCTCAAGCCAATCGTGACATGTGATTTCACCATGCTTATATTTGTAGTACAATTTGGAGAATAAGGCGGTAACCTTTCACAGATATTTTACCAATCATGACTTTGAAGATACTTGATCCTCCTATCATTTATAACTTCAATATGATAGCCATTTATTTGAGTAAACTTCGGGTTTACTACAACTTGTGTTTCGATCATAATAGTATGTAAGCTCTTCAGGAGCCTTTAATTTATTCTCTATAATCACTTATTGTTCGAACATTATTGGTGTCATGACTTCGAGACAAATAATTAGGCTCTCTCTGGGACCTTGGATCATTAATTTTGTACTACCAAATATTGCTTAGATACTTCTCGTATCTTGAAAGCAAATTTAGACACTATCGGTGTCAAGAAATAAAAACAATAACCAAATGAACATTTAAAACAATGAATACATAAATAACGAAAAGTAAACATTAAGTTCGAACTTCAAGATTTTAAACTTCTCCCACGTGAGGCTAATTAACATCTCAATTTTTTTTTCTTTTTATATCAAAACGACAACTATACAGTTATAATTTTTATTTAGCAAAAATATATGAATTGTAATTTCCTTCCGAAAAATTAATAACAAACAATAGAAAGCATTCAACAAGAATCCCTTTCTTCGTCCACATATGGATTATTGGAGCTGGCTTATACTAACCCACTGATCACTTCAAGTAACCAAAATAAACAATTTGGTACTATAAAAAGAGAAGTAATTCTCAAAGCTAACAACAAACCACTACAACAAGTCTTAACTATCATGAATTATCTTATATTACTTCACAAATGTAGACACTAAATAATCAAAAATATTACACCACCGAAAATCGAAAAAAATACATCGAGCACGAGAGAAAATGGACAATGGCAGCACTTAGAAAACAAAGAAGTTCTAAAATTGAGATTACTAAGTCGAGGAGAGAGTCTCAATACATCTAAGGGATGGGTTACTTAGAATGAGCAACTATTACTATCATTACATTGCAAGAAGGCAAACAATAACCCACATTCTTGAACATATCTAGTCACTCTCATGACTTTTGATGACATAACCACTCAAGCAACCAAACAAATAGTTGTTAATATGAGTACACAAGACAATTTTAGCTGGCCATCATAGAACTAACCACTTTGATTTCATGACAAACATTGCCAAAACACAAAATTAGCCAAATGCTGTAAGACAAACAATTGCATAGAAAATACTCCAGTAAAGCAGTCAATAAGTCTCAGAATAAGATTGATTAAGATGTTTCTATGTACGACAAAAGACGCGTTCAAATGATTCGTATCACAAAAATAATATGTATATCTTTTATTATTCAATCTCTTCCAGAGATAAGTTGTGGTATTTCTTTCATTCACCTCCCGGAATTAAACTCCGATCATTTAGATGCACTTTATAATAGCTCATTATTTTTTCTCATGTGCAAGAAAACATTGCTTCAAATTAATGTCTCAGATATACTACCGATTCTTTCTGCTTTAGGAGTAAAAGTTTCAGAGTTTTACTACTTCGGGAGTAAAGTTTAAAGGTTTACCACTTCGAAAGTCAATTTCAAGGTCATACTACATCAAGTAAATTTCAAAGTTCTACTACTTCACGAGTAGATTCTAAATATTTACTACTTCAAGAGTAAACTTCTCTTTGGGAGTAGATTTCGGGTCCTACTACTTCGGGAGTAGAATTTCCAAATCTTACTACTTCGAGGGTATAGCTCAAAGTTTACTATTCGGGAAATAGTTCAAATTTCACTACTTCGGGAGTAGAGTTCAAAGTTGGCTACTTCGGAAGCATATTACCGAGCTTGCTATCAGGAGCAAAGCATCTCCGGAGTTTACTACTTTGGAGTAAATCATAGAATTGAGAATATTTTTTTTCCCAATTATTCTACCTCTTCGAGGTGACTTGTGATAACTTCACAACCAATCGCACATTTGTATTTATAAGATTTACTACATACTGTCACATTCACTTCAGGGAATGGATTTGTATTTGTAATGTTAATCAAAAGTATTCATTCTTCACGAATAGAATGTAATTATTTGAACGTGCCTTTATCATATCAAATTATGATAACTTAGAACCTCTTTTAAGATATTGCTACCTCAGGAGCAAATTGTGGCACGCATATAATATAGAGAATTTTTTATTTTTTATTTTTCTAATATATCTTCAATTGTAATCACAACAAGTATGTGCAAATATTATCAGTTCTGGTGATTAACAAATTTAATTAAAACGAGATTTAAAATATAATCACTTCGGATCATATTTGCTTTCAAACGCCAGAGTTAAAATATATTATATTCGCTCATATTTAAAATCAAGTTATACAACTTGAAGAATTCAAAAGAAATAGAAAAAGTAAAAAATTTACCTGATACTTTAGGTATATGTTAAAGTCCTTTCAGTTTTAGGCATGGGCACGTGATGTTCATTAATATCCAATATTTCAAATCTAAACAGTGCTTCATCTTGACATGGCTAATTCAAATCAAACTTGACATGGCTAAAGCTTATGATAGATTAGCTTGGCCTTTCCTTATGGCTGTTCTTAAGAAGTTTGGTTTCTGTGATATGTTTACTAACATGATTTTCAAAGTCGATATGCAGGGATGGTACTCCGTTATCATTAATGGAGCCGAAGAGATTTTTTCACTTCTACTCGGGATTGAAGCAAGGAGATCCTTTTATCTCCTTCCTTGTTTATCCTAGGCTCAGAGGTGTTGACAAGAAATCTCAATAAGCTCTACAACAATGATAGGCATTCACCCCTTTCTCTATGAGCGAAGGACGGACCGCAAATCAATCACCTTGCCTACGCAGATATATATATATCTTCTCAAGGGGGGCAAGACAAGATCCATTAAAAGCTATCATGAAAGTGATTCGGGAGGAATATGAGCAAGAGCTCGGCCGTAAAGCACGGGGACAAGAGCTTCTTCGTCACTTCGCTCCCAATACGGCCAACTACAGATCAATAGAATGAGACAAAGCACCGGATTTATGGAAAAGTTTCCTTTCAACTACTTAGTCTGTTCTATTTATATTGGTTGTAGGAAGATTGAATATTTTGATGGTCTAGTAACAAAGATTGTTAATAGGTTGCGTGGTTATATGGAAAAAACGTTTTTACGGGGAGGGAAACTAATTTATTAAACATGTTTTCTGGTGTTATTCCAAGCATACACTCTGCTGCAAGCGGGACCCTCCAAAGGCAACTTTCTGCCTTATTGAAAAACATCTACAAAGATTTTTTTAGGGTTCGACATCTCGAAAACCAAACACCATCGAGCTCTTGGGAGAATCCGTGCAAAAACCAAAGAGGAAGTGGTATTGGGATTAAAAGATTACAAGAGATCGTTGACACATTTGCCACCAAAAGATGGAATTTCAGACCAATCAATCCACATTGGCTAAAATCCTATATTTTAAATACTATTCTACTATTCATCCAAAGGGGCTAGAAAAGAGCAGGTGTGGACAACACATACTCGGGAGTAAAAATGATGAATATCAAACTTCAGTAGAAATACAAAAAATTGTTTGGAAAATCAACAAATGGAGAATGCAACTTTGTGGGATAACAGACGTGAAACGGAGCTTAGGCCTTCAACGGGCCAACGCTCCTAAATCCAAAAAGATCATCAACGAATAATTTCCTAGAACGGAACACTTGAACGAGAGGAAACTTAGCGTTTACACCGATAACATTGCTCGAAGAATTCTTTAATATCTCTCTCGGGTAAATCCAATAAACAAGATTATGCAATTTGGAATGCTTCCATGGATGGTAATTTTATAATCATAGTGCTTTTACAGAGCACAAGAGCGAAGTTCCCTACAATGAATTTCATCAATCAAACAGAATACAAGAAGATTCCTTTCAAAAATATCCTTTCTCTCATGGAGGATGTTAGAAGAGCTAGCCTTTGACGACATACTCCGTAAATTTAAAACAACATGTTAGTCAATTACTTCCTACTTGTAAACGCCGCACTAATCCTAACTGTGAAACTTTGGAGCATTTTTTTTTGTACAGACACTGGAGACGGAGCAAGACATATATGGAATTACTTTGAGCTCCTCTCTGTGGCATCAAAGTTACAAATCAAAATCCAAAGGGCAATTTTCGAATTTGGTGGAAGACGAGATCAACGTCCTGAAGATGATTCTTAAAATCACTCCCGATCGTGATACATTTTAGGCTTTATGGAAAAGTTCCTGTCCCCTGGTCGCTGGAGATGCAGCCACAACCTTATTCAAAGCAAAATCATTTTCGACAATGTGACCTTGCAAAGGACAATGGCCTACGCTTTTCCCAAGATTAGCTTCCTCTTTTATGGACATTGTAGGTAAGTGGAAAGGATAAGGCAAGAGATTATTTTAAGCTGGTCCAATGGAAGAAACCAGAGACTGATGGGTTAAGATCAATACCGATGGAAGTTTTGTTGCCCAAAGTGAAAGAAGCCGGAATAGGGGGTGATCGAGGATCATCTTGGCTCATTAATTATTGCCTTCTCCGCCCCATCGAAGGATGCGAAAGTAATAATCGTGGCACTTTCGCGTCTTCTTTGTTTGTGCACAATGGTGTATGGCAATGGTTACACCGATTGGTCATTCAACTTCGATCTCTTTGATTAGCACATGATTGAACGGAAGGACCTTAGAAATTCCAAGCTCGGAGAGACTCTAAGCCCTTTGCTTGCTCTACCGAATCATGCTAACTCTGTGTCACACATTGTTATAGAGGCCAACCAAGTAGGCGGATGGCCTAGCTAAACACGGTGCAAATACAATACTCCTATGCTACCGACCGATCATAGATTTTTGCCTAGAATCATTTGTGGTGCCTACCACTTGGATGCTTGTCGGTTGCCTAGTTTAAGAATAAGATATGACACAAAAAGCTAATTTTTGTCGCTGATCATGTATTTTGCTTCAATTTGGAATATTTCATCCCGATCACAATGTACTTTTCCTTCATGCAAAGTAAAGTCCTGGCCAAGCCCCTCTTTCTTTGTATCCTCTTTCGGTGAATATCGGCACTCGCCATTTGTGATTAAAAAAAAAAAAAAAAAAACGATTCATCTTTTCAAGACCATGACTCTGGGCGCGGGTACCAATTGCTCAAACAATCATATTATCAACGCTGGTGATGCTTCGCAATATCGTAACATCTCGGTGATTAGAAACCGTGCCGATAACGTATTATAAAATAATAAGTTAAGCAAGAACAATATTGTGAACAAAGAGAAGAGGATTCTTTTTATTTCTCTTAGGGATATATACAATGAAGCAGAACATCTCTATTTATGTGAGAAAGTTAACTTAGTGTTAAACTCACAAACCTAAAGTTTCTCTGAAGATACATCCATAATTAAATAATATTTATAATAGTTTCAAACATATTTTTACGTCGGCCTGAAATTATGAACCAAAAGGATTAATGAATTTAAGAAGATAAAATATTTATTTTATTATTACAAAATGCCATGTGAGCAAAAAGTATTGACGTGGCAGCAAGTGCACACCTCCTTATGTTAAAGTTGTCCAGAGTAGTGAAAGCTACCAAATAGCTAAGTATAGGAGATTAATTAAAACCAAATATAATTTTAAGTATACACTTAATAAAAGGTATCAAGTTCAAGGAACCCCAAAATATTAGGGAAAAGGACATATATGGTTTGCCTACTATAAATAATCCCACCCTCTAACCCAATTTTTTTCAAACCAAAAATGTAGCAATTAAACAAATTCCATCCATTAGCCAAAAACTTAAATAAGACAATTTTCAAATAAAAACCCAAACACAAAAATGTTTGAGGTGATTTTTATATATAATATATGTCATTATTTAGATAAAATATGATCAAGACTTCATCTCAGAATTTAAAGAAAACCGATAAAATATGAATCACTAAGGTATGTATCATTTTTATATATAGATGTAAATTATCCTGCAGAGGCATAATGTGATCAAGACACAATAAACCTGCTTGATATTTCATGGTGAAAAATTGTTTTATTTGGAATTATTAAGATGGAGTTGAAAAATAGGTTATAAATTGTTTTCACGTTTGGAATCCAACTTCAAGTTGAATTTGATATTTCATTGTGAAATCAGAACTTCTAGTTGAATTTGATATTTTATTGTGAAAAACAGATTTTCAAACAAAGGAAAAAATTATTCCGGAAAACAAAACATATTAAGGAGCAGTATAGCACCAACAAAAGAAAGAAAGAAAATAAGAGAGACGGGAGGGAAAGGGGCGGGGTTTTTTTTTTTGGGGAGGGTGGGGGGGTATGTGGTGTACTAAAGCCACAAATTCATTGGGATAAAAAAGCTAAGTAAAATGTATAGAATTTTTCCTAGTATATATAGGAAAGATTTAAAATCTCCAATAATTGTATAAATAGGAATAGAAATTACGAAGATTATTTCTACCCTTTCTGTTTAGGATTAGGATTACCTTTCCTTTCCGTTGTTGTAGGATTCCTTTGCATGCTTTCCTTTCTTTGTAGGACTACTTGTAAACTTTATATAATATAAAGCAAAACCTACCACCATTCTCTCTTCATCAAGGCACCATCAACCAACAGCACAAAACGGCTACAGGGTTGGGGGATGGAGGTGAGCATTCCCTGAACCCATTATTCACAGTATCCTCCTTGATATACAGAAAATAGATATCGAAATACTTTGCTCGTTATTGTGGATGAATACGGTGAAGGAGGTACGCAGATGCAATCAGAGGCAGTACGGTAGAAAATGTACAAGAAAATTGTTTATTGTCAGTATACGGGATCTTCGTCCTGAAGTTTCAGTAGTGCTATTGGAATTACTAAGCACTATGACGAAGATTGGGACGTGGAAGAGAAGCAGAAACTAATCGAGGAGACTACTCGAAAGACCATGGCTGCTCTTCAGAAGATCATAAAAGTTGATATATATATATATATATATTAAGTACGAGCCTTGTCAGCAGTACAATTCAGGCGCGAAGGAGAGGATTATTAGGACGGTGGAGAACGCAGTGGACCTTATCGAGTCACCCAAGTTCAAGCAACAAGAAGGTCCCCTAGGCCTGGGTTCACTAAATTGCCACTACAACAAAATACGCTTACCATGGCTTTTAAGTGTAACAACTTAATTGTCGCTAATTATATTATGTAATCAATTATTACCTAATATCAAATTTGGGGTCCTTAGTCAATAAACGCTACGCAGTGCTTTAGCGACCTTATATCTAATTATCAACCAATAATGGCTGTTGTGAAACGCTTTTGTGGCAAATAACTATCGTCATGAAAGAAAATATATTACCACTAAAAGTCTTTGAGCGAGTCTCGCGTAGTCCGCTTTTGCATTCACCCTCCTCATTCTGTGACGTTGAAGGACCACCAGATTTGGAAGATTCCGCGTTGTATATCAAACTGGAAGAACCTCAATGGTTACACAATCCCACTTGATAAGTCGTTTGTTATTGATGAAAGGGGACTTCAGGAGGTCCCGGTCAATGATAATTTGGCAAAATTTTCGGAAGCTCTGTATGTTGTTGAAGAGAAAGCTAGAGTAGCGGAAGAAATGCAGTCAAAGGTTCAGAAAGAGATGATGATGAAAGAGAAGGAAAAGAAAGAGATGGAACTTCTGGAGTTGGCCCGCAAGGCAAGATCTGAGAGAGCTGCAGGTCCCATGAATGAGAGTCGATTACAGAGAGAAAAGATACGTGAGGAGCGTACGTGGGAAGAGGAGATTGAAGCAGCAAAATATGCTGCAGCAATGGTGGTAAGAAGAGAAAGATCACAGAGATGGAGACCGTGATATCAGCGAAAAGTTGGCTCTTGGGATGGCTTCTACATCAAGAGGAGGAGAGATTATGATGTATGACCAGAGATTGTTCAACCAGGAGAAAGGGATTCTTGGATTTGCCACTGATGATGCCTATAATATCTATGATAAAGGTCTATTTCCTGCTCAGCTAACTCTGTCTACTCTGTACAGACCAAAGAAAGACGTTGATTCTGATATATATGCAGGAGCTAATGAGCAGCAACTGGAGAAGATCATCAAGACTGACCACTTTAAGCCTGACAAGGTATTTGTTGGGACATCAACTGAGAGGGCTGGTCCAAGAGATGATCCATTTTGTTTGGACAAGCTCTGGACAGAGGTTAAGAACAATATGGCAAATGATGGTAGTAGTGGCACCATCACTACTAAAAAAACAGTGATTTTCGACCAAAATTTTCGACCTCACGCGGTCGAAAAAGGCCAATTTTCGACCAAAATTTCGACCTCAAGGTACACAAGCCATCACTAGGTGAAATTTTTTTTCTCGAACGTTTTTTCTACGCGGTCGAAACAAGTTTTCTACCTAAATTACGAAAATAAAATTTTCGACCACGTGAGGTCGAAAAGGTTATTTTTTATTTAAATATTAATAAAAAATTTCGACCGCATGCGGTCGAAAATATTTTTTTAATATAAATATTATTGAAAGTTTTCGACCTCTTGCGGTCAAAATATGAAAGAACATAAAAAAATTTCGACCGCATTTATACGAAATTCAAAATAAAACAAGCTCAGTTTTTCGATTTTATAGAGGTCGAAATTTAATTTCCTGCACAATTTCGACCTCGCCAGGTCGAAAATTATCAATATCTGGGTTGATTTTCGACCTCATGAGGTCGAAAATCTAAATTTTTTTTTTCCAACATTCAGCTGCTTACAGCAGCCCACCTACCAATCTCTTTCATCGACCAAATCAACAATGCAATTTATCAACACATCCAATTCATCAAAGTACTTCTACACTCATAAACTACAACATTCTACAATCAAATTCAACCTCAAATTTCAATTTAAAATACTTCTAATTCAAATTACAACTAGATTGAAACACTTAAACATCATAAACTTAAACAACCATAAACTACATTCTACAATCAAATTCACCTTTAAAGTACTTCTAATTCGAATTAAAACTACATTCAAACACTTAAATATCATATTCATATCCAAGAAAACATAGGAAAATTAGAATCCAAAAGTATACGAATCAAAAAAGTCAACGTTGCGTGTTGGAGACATGATCCGAATCCTTCTCACTATCCTCATCCACAAGACCATGAACTACGTTGTCCTGTGACATACGTCATCTACCATGGGAAGGTCGGGGGGATGGGTAGGCTGTGACCTACGAGCATCCCCAGGATATATGGGGGAGGAGATCGATCTCTACCAGGAATCCTAAGGGTTCCTGGCACTACGCCCTCTGATGGTATAAACGGACCCTTCTTCTTCTTTGACTTTTTCGAGGCTTTAGCAATAGCCTTACCCCTATTATCACCCGCCATCTACACAAATTAATAAAAAGAAAGGGTTAGAAAAAATGTTGAACGAGACATACATACTAAAAAAGTTACTAACATCACTTGCTCAATGGATATCATGAAAAGTATGCACAGGACACGTGAAAGATGCAATGGATATCATGAAAACTAAGTGTTAATAAAAAAGTGGGTAGGAATAAAAAGTTAGTCATGTAAGTCTCTAACTAAGTGTTAATAAAAACAAAAGTAAAAGCATGTGAGAATATTGTCAAAAGTAAAGTTTCAGAAAGTAAATTACAGAAATTAAAAAAGGACCGTGAAAGGACTATGATCTTCAGTTCCATACCAAGTTCTCATTTTAGATTATTTTCAATGTTTCGTAAATATTTTGTGGAAAAACAGAGCCATAGAGTTCAGTTCAAGAATTTAAGGGTGCTTTCTAATCACAATTACTTTTTTGATAGGTAAGCCAAAGAAATGATGTATAAGCTTGCTGCTCAGGAATAATTTAAGAAACTCAAGAATTTCAAGTATGTACTCAACCAAAACAGTAATTCACTCAAGTGATGAAGCTTAATCCACATCAATAGTGCATAGAGCACTTTATTTTGGTAAAAAATTAACTTAGGCCTGGATGGTTAGGAAAAGAAACTCAAAACCTTATGTGTCTGCTCACATAGCTATGACTTGGCAAGTTTGGCAGATGGACAAGGAAAAAGGTACATATTAGAACAGAGATTCAGACCATTTGGTCAACAATGACATTTCTCTTCCACCTTGATACTGACATGGAAATCTGAAATTACAACTTCCAAACAAGAGCAAATAATCTAACCTGTGCTGCTACTTTCTTGTATCTAGCAAATCTCCCTTAACTCCGGCAATTGACAACCTATTCCAAAAATAAGGACAAAAATAATAAATCATATAAAATGACAATATGCATAAAAAAAAAACACCTAAAACCTTGTTTTCATATTTTTCACTTTCAATACATTCAAACAACCAAATATTTGTTGCAAAAACTATAACCAAACACAACTGCAAAATTCCAAATAAAGTGAAAAATATTCGGGTTTCATGGCCAAACGTCTACCAAGACCTGGACACTTTACTTCTAAGCAGACTAGCCATCTTCCAATGCAAGCAGCCATATTTATTTTTTTTGATGACATGGGAACCCGCAGCCATGTTTTTCCTTCTTTCTTTTCATTTGGCATCACCTACAGTCTGCTAATATAAAAAATTACCATTCCAGTATGTTTCAATCTTAAACAATAAACATCTAATATCAGATTTAAAATCCAAAACATCTAATAATAATTTTGGTAAAAGTTCCCATTTTAGAAATGTGGACATTAAATTTGGGAACAGAGGAAATAGTTAGTGACTATCAAGAATTAACTTGTCCTTGAATGTGGTGCCCTATTGATTGTATTTGAATAGCTTGACTGTGTATGACTAACTATGGTGCTATGTAACTGCTTCACTGGTGATAAATGAAATACTAAGTTACCAAAAAAAAAAAATGACAATATGCATCAATGTTTTGGTTCATATGTATCACCTCTTAAAATTTACACAACAATCATAACTCATAATTGCATAAAACTATCAAACAGTACACAACAATCATAACTCGCAATACAAAAGGAAGCTTAAGTATTCGGATACTATGCATCAATGTTTTGGTTCAAAGGACCTTTCTCTATTTTTCTAGCTTCATTCACATGTAAGATTCTCCAATTGTATTGTCAAAGACCAAAATTGAACAACAGAACATATACCTTGGGGGAGAATTCCAACAACTGGTTGATGATCTGAATATGGAATTTCAGCTGCTTCTGCCAAAAAAAAATTGAAAAAAAATAAAAATACAAAAGTAGTCAGCCTTAGAGGTTTGTTGAATTGCAGTACAAGCACATGAGAATTAGAAAATATGAGAAACTTTTAGTCTAATGGAAAGATCTGAAAATCTCAAAATAAAGCCAACTGTCATCTGTGGCCATAATTTTCTAGAGCAGCTAGTTCACTGCCATACATCCCACATTTATTGAACAATATAGGATATTAAACCAAAGTTACTCAAGTTGATTGTATCAGCAGAAATTAGATTCAGAGCTAATGTACTGGAAATAAAGCTATGCCAGAATAAGGTATGATAAGATTTAACAGTGATGGAGCTTGTTCACCAAAACTAATCTCTATCAGCCCTATAATAGTACGCACGGACAAGGATTATGCACAAATTCATTGGTCTTGGTGGCATTGAGCGACAACACAACAACATATCTCTACAAATAGTAATTATTTCCCAAATCTTTCCAACAACATTGTACTTTGCACTTTGGCTCAAATAGCTACAAATGCAACACCAACAACATTTCAATTTTAATTTCAATTTACACTTCGTAAAATTTTAACAAATTAGCTACAAATGCAATCTTTAAACACAAATGCTATCTTTAAACCAAATTAATTGGAATTTCAATTTGAATACTACAACAACGACATTCAATTTCAATTCAAAACCCAAAAATAAAGTTAACATTCTAAACCCTAAAACAAACATTGAACAATCAATAAAGTTAACAAATCTACTAATTAAACTACAACTATACAAAGTAATGCAACTAATAATGATAAAATGAGATTGAAAACCAAAAACCAAAAAAAAAAAAAAAGGACTAACCTAGCTCACTGTTCAGTCGGCGGCGGCTGGTGGCTACTCCGGTGATTTAACTGGAGGGCGTCGCCTACTTGGAGAATGCCGGTGGTAGTGGGTGGCCAGAGATTGTTGCAATTTTGATTTGAGCAGCTTTAAGAAAGATTACTTTGTGCTTCTTATTCTTTTTCTCTTCTCTTTCTAGTTTTAGCTTTCTCTTGTTCTCTTTACTGTTGTATCAGATTTCTTGAGTTGCAAATTCATTTTGCAACAGAGATACGGTGGTGGGGTGGCGGCATTTTTGGGGAAATGAGTTTAGAGGGTAAAGTGTTTTTTTTCAAGAAAGAGGAGAGTTTTGGGGGGAAGATGAAATATTTGTGTGGGTGTACTTTTCATTGAACTTTTTCCACCGCATATGGTCGAAAAAATTAAGTCAGATTTGACCAACTTTGACTTAATTATTTTGACCTCATGCGGTCGAAATTTGATTTTTTTTAATTTTTTAATTAATATTTTTATATTTATATAATATACTTTTGTGTAAAATGATTTTTTTTACATTTAATATTTGTACAAAAAATAATTTCGAATTTCAAGCACGAAATTATATTTTTCGCTAAAAAATCGGTTCAAAGTATTTTTAAATCCTAAAAAATAAAAAAATAAAATTAATTAAAATTTCACCACATTTATATCGATTTTTTTTCGACCAAAAGTGAGGTCGAAAATACCTATTTTTTTAGTAGTGCATGTAGGCACATAAATTTCGCTAAGTGACCACCTTATAGCCTATGTGGCTCCTGTAGTCTCAATCTTCATGCAGTTGTAACAAATCTCCATTGTTGCAGCTTTAGAAGTGTTCAGGTCATTTCTCTCAATATTCATGCTGTTATAACATTTTCTAATTATATTGATTTAAAATTTTATTATGTTTTTGAAGAATTTTTGCAGCAGCGCCCCAAGCTTTGCAACATGAGCATCATTTACATATGCGTTCATTTTGTCAGTAATGTCATTTTCTTTTTTATACATCTATCAAATAAGAGTAGTGTTTATATTTCGCAGAATTTTCCACGAAGCGGTGTCGCGTGGCACCGCTTTACTCAATGTGCATCCGCCCTCGACAATCGAAAAAAACCTCGGTGCTTGCCAAACTTGAGGAAATTAATGGGGATTTCTGATAATCCTCCCGAACTCAATGAAAAATCTGACCAAACGAATATGGCAACAAAATCAATAAAAATGAAAATCACTTCTGGAGAAATCCATATGAAAAGATGAAGTTCAAGAAGAAAGACCGAGGTAAAAGGTAATTGAGAAAGTTAAAATGTCTACTGTGGTCTCTGTATATTAGCATTAAATTAGGTGAAAAAACTAGAAAAGAGTTGCTGAGCTTTCCTTGTTTAAAGTTGTGATTTTCATTCTTATATTTTTAGGTGCATCTTTATTCTATAAACTGACACTACACCAAAAAAATTATACTTTAGCCAAATATATTTTCCTTTAATGGCACAATAGCTTACATTTCACACCAAAACATTTACCGAAGAATTGGGCTAATTTATTGGATTCAAGGTCGTTAAAGTCTTTAGTGACATTTATTGTTAGGGCTAAAGTTTAGATTTCGGTAAGAATTGGCCTTCTAATATAATTAGCTACCGCAATTAAGAGAATTTATTGCCGCTAAAAGCATATTTTGTTATAGTGTGAGTTGTAATAACATTTTGTTTTGTGGAATAAAACAATTGTCTAATAGAGACTAGGATTGTTTTTGCGATCAGTGACAAAGGTAGAATTTTGGAGCCTGTAGATAGGACAAAAGGACGGTCAAGAAGCTGCAGTCCAAGACCAAGGTAAGAGCTTATTTAGTTAATTATGCCACTTAAAGCGCTATCGTGGACGTTAGGATTTACATTAGAATATAAGTTGTTTGTGTTAATGTATCTATTCGCTTGTCTGCTGATTAGTCATCATCAAACATTGGGGATATTTCTTATAGGGAAATTTAGGGGTGTTCATGGGTCGGTTTTGAATTACAACCGAAACCAAATCATTTTAGTCGGTTTTTAAAATACTTAAAATCAAACCAAATCAACTATAATACATATCCATCGGTTTGTTTATAGTCGGTTTGGTTCGATTTGGGTCCGTTTTCCGGTTTTTAGAAAACTAACGTTATTTCCCTCTTTCATGTTTTTTTCGTACAATTAGGAAAGAATTTTCTATCTTTTTCCAATTTATAATTCGTTATTACCCTTTTATTATGGTAGCTATAATATTCTTGGATTATGGAAGAAATATCTTAGGATTTATAAGTTTTAATTAAGTGAATAAAGTTTATAAGAAATGCAAAATATAAATATAGGTAAATTTCATAGTTATTTCTTTGAACAAAAGAGTTTGAATTCATGGATTTGTTTTTAGAAATGGGCTTAAGGTATAACGTACAATAGTCTATTAGAAAGATAAATAATTTTTTACTAAAAAAGTACAAAAATTATTTTAAAATATTTATAAAAATTAATATATTTTATATATATAAATAATAAAAATTACGTATAAAATTTATCTGTTTGGTTCGATTTTTTCCGCCCACTTTTCATAAAATCAAAACCAAACCAAATATTATAGGTTTTTAAAAATTTAAAACCAAATTAAATCCAACCCAAAGAAATATCGCTTTTAATCGGTTTGATTCGATTTTTAACCAAGCCATGAACACCCATGGGAATTTGTAATCATACATTCTTTCTACATCAAGGGAAATATGTTTGAAAACGAAAAGGAAAAAGAAGCAACAAGGTCCATGGGACTTGAATCGAAAAGTGAGAAGTGAAGTGCACCACTTCTTTCAAGTAAAGCACACAATTTATTTTTCTTTGAAGCATACAATCTATTAAAAAAACAAAAAATGGCATACATGAATTTAGTATTATACTAATAATCAAATTACATTCAATGTATGCCTTTTTGGATGATTTGGGATTTCATCTCGCATTTTCAAACGCCGATTTCATCTCATGACCTTGAAATCATGACATGAAATCGCATGTCCAAATACCTACTAGGAGTAGAATGTCAGAATACTCCAACCTTATGGAAGCGAACATACAAGTTCCTCTTTCGTGAGCCTTCCCACTATGGAATTAAACACAGCTTAAGTCATTCGGAGATGTAGTTTTCCCCCAATTTCTCATAATATTATATTGTTGGCAAATATTTCCTATATTTAGTTTTACAATTTTTGATTTCTAAATGATTTTGATATTAAAAGAGTTATCCGAAATCTTCTTATGTAACTCAAATGTATAGGAATTACTGGTAGAAAGTTATACTACCTGTTTGAGAGACGTTATTTCAGATCTCACGACCTTTTGCAATCAAAACATGTAAAAAATGTTGTTGAATTAGTTTTCTTGAAATTTCTTCTTTTTCCCTCTTAATGAAAGTAGAATCCGAGAAG
>NW_026719164.1:0-12375 GCF_029784015.1 Lycium ferocissimum | reverse complement strand
AAGCCTTATTTCTTACCATACCAAGTTATTTCCAATTTTTCTGAGTGCGCACAAAATGCGAGGTATAACACCAGGTTGGTGATTGGGTATTCCTGAAGGTATCACCTATGAAAGGTGTTATGAGATTTGGTAAGAAAGGGAAGCTCAGTCCAAGATATATTGGGCCTTATCAAGTTATTCGGAGGATAGGCAAAGTTGCTTATGAATTGGATCTGCCAGCTGATTTGGGAGCAGTGCACCCGGTATTCCATGTCTCTATGCTCCGTAAGTGCATTGGTGACCCTTCCAGAATATTCCCTGTGGATGATGTCCAGGTCACGGAAGAACTATCCTATGAAGAGCAGCCGGTGGCTATATTGGATCGTCAGGAAAGAAGGTTGCGGAACAAGGATGTGGCCTCTGTTAAGGTGCTGTGGCGGAATAATAATCGGGAGGAAATGACCTGGGAAGCGGAGGAGCAGATGAAGAAGAAGTATCCTCACTTATTCCAGGAGCCCGCAGGTAATCTAAATTCCTTACTTGATTGCGTTGATCAATGAATGAATTGTGTGTAATATCTACAAAAGAACTCCCCCAATTGTTTGTAAGACCCGTAAGGTCACTTTAACATTCGAGGACGAATGTTCTAAAGGGGGGGAGGATGTTATATCCCGTATTTTTAACAACGGGATAATTCGAGTTAATGATGACAAGTTAGGAACAAGATTATTCCGGGACATGAAGTCGGGATTTTTAATCACGATTTTGTTCTAGGAACAAAAGTGGTATATGACTTTGTTGGCATGAAAGCATTAAGGAAATATTTGGGGCCAAAAATGAATTAAAGAAACTTGTAAATCATGAAAATTAAGGGCCAAAGTGGCCGGCCATAGTAGTTGTGGGCCATGGCCACATGATTTTTTTTATATATGGCAATTAAAAGATGACTAAGTCATCTTTCTCTTCATTCTTGCCTTAGAAACATCAAGAAACTTGAAGAAACAAGAGGAGCTAGCATTCGGCCATAGAGAGCAATTTTCAAGACCAAGAAATCTCCATCAAAAAAATTGGTTCTTCTAGCAAAACAACTAATTCAAGGGTGCTTGTTAACGTGGAGGCGTTGGTTGGATCAATAAGCTATCCGTTTCTCTTATTCACCACCTTAGTGGACGTGTGAGGTGGAGAAGAAAAGGTAAGAATTAATTTTCTTTTATGTGTTGTGAATGGTGTGGACGTGTTGTAGTATGCAAACATGAATGAAATTCATGAAAACCTATGTGTTGGGGTTGAACCGTGGGCATGGACCATACATGGCTTGTGGCCGTGTGTGTGCTATGTATTGTTGGATTGATAGCTTGAATTATATGTAGCATTTTTCCTTGTTGATGTAGTGTGTTGAATGAGTGTGAATTATATATATATGTGTGTGTGTAGGAAGATGGCCGAATGTAGGCCATGTTTGTGCCAAGGATGAGCAAATGTTACTTAAGGCTTTGGTTGTTGTCGTTGTGAGTTTCATATCGTTAATGAGCCTTTGGATGATCCACGTTGATGTTGGGAAGGATGCGGGCTGTTTTGGAAGTCATTGTACTTGTAATGTAAATTTTGTAATTAAGAGAATAACATTGTTAATGTATGGATTGTTAGTGTAATTCATGAAATTGAGAGAGAAGGAAATAGGTGTGGTTGCTCTCGGGTTTGGGGGCAATTTCGGGTAAGTTGGAACAATGTTTGGGTTATGTGAAATATTGTATGACTTGCTCAAAGTGTTCTTGTATATGGTTTGAATGGGTTCGGAATAGCAATCGAGTGTATGAGCCTTAATGTTAGTTTGATTATATGAGTATAGTTGAATATATTGGAATGTTTCTAAGTATGTAGCAAAATGTGTTTAATGTTGGAATGTGTTGGAATTGGATATTAATGTGGGAATGCATTGTGAATTGATTATTGATGTTGTAGTTTGGTTGTTGGTTTGGTTGTTGTTGAAATTAGCCGAGTTGAAATCTCGGGGTCGGTGTATTTACAGGGGAAATGTTGCCGAAATTTCGGTAGAAATTAATGTTCGTTTGAATTTGAATACCTAAGTGCGTATGGCTAATGTTAATGTGTTTGGCGCTATGTAGATCTTGGCGTATCTGGGAGTTGAGGCTTGATTTATCGTGCGATCGGAAGAGGTATGTAAGGCGTTACTTTTTCGTCTTTGGCATGTCTTAGTACTACTAGGCTGTGACCCGAGCCTCGAGGTTATTCTACTCCAAAATCCGAGCTTAGACGCGTACTTTATTCGATTCTAAAAACTTATTCCTTAATGTATTCAAACTAAGATTTCTTGTGTTTTCAAATGATTGAGTTTTGAAAGACTTAAAAAGAATTTTGACTACAAAAAGGGGTCCGAACTTCAAACGTCCGTAACTTTTGCATACGAGCTCGGAACGCCCCAAAACATAACATGTAAGTTCATAAGGCATAACTTTCCCCTAACCCTCGTAGTCGGGCTCGGATGGGGGTCGGCACCCGTCCGTGGGGCCCACGGCCCTTCTATGCTTATCCTTAATGATTTTTGGAAAAACTTAATACTATTTTCACTTTGATTTCCGCATGTGGATTCCTTACTTACTTAATGAGTCATGAGTATGATTTTACGCATATGGTTACTCACGACTCCGCTCGTGCTTATGGTCATTGCCTCGTTCACCGGATCCCGGGCCGGTTACATTTCGTGCGCGTTATGATATATTCCGGTGTGATGCTGTGTTACGGTTTCCCGAGCTCCTCGCTAGCGAGCCGGGTTCCGTTTATATTTGGTGTTATGCTGTGTATGGTGTTACGGTTGGCTATGATGTACTACAGGGATATGTCGGGTTACGGAGATATGAAACTTTCTGGTGTGATGCTGTGGTATGGCGCCATCGACAGGCGGGCGACCATCGTTCTAAGAGCCTATGCATGATTTACATTTTTGATAGATATTTTGATATTTTGCATACCCTATCTATTGTTCTGTAATTTGTTATTATGATCATGTACTTCTGCTTTACATACTCAGTACACATTCCGTACTGACCCCCTTTCTTCGGGGGCTGCGTTTCATGCCCGCAGGTACCGACGTTCAGCTTGGTGATCCACCCACCTAGGACACCTTTCCTGCTATCTGGGAGTGCTCCTTCATCCGGAGCCGATATTTTGGTATATATACTATTCCGATGCATATGTACATATTTATTCAGGGGTACGACGGGGCCCTGTCTCGTCATATGCTTTTGTTACTCTGTTTAGAAGTTTGTGGATATGTATGTGGGTTATGGCTCTATTTGTACAGTTATGTGTATGTGTTATATGTTTGGGCGGTTTACCCGCCGTGGCAGCCTAGTCGGCTTGCCTTTGTACATATTTTGAGATTTGGTACATTTTGACAGCCTAGCCAGCTTATGCTATTTACGTTGACTACTTGGCTATTTGTGATTAATTATGATTATGCAAGCCAATATGCTAATTCTGGGTATCGGGTACGCATAAGTGTCCAATTCGGACATTAGTCACGGCCTACGGGGTTGGGTCGTGACAAGGCCATTCGGCCATAGCTACAAGAATTGAGGTCCAGGAATTGATCAAGAAGAAAATAGTTTCTCCTAGCAAAACAACTAATTGGAAGTCCCTTGTTAACGTGGAGTTGTTGTTGGAGTCAATAAACTACTTGTTTTCATCATTCACCACCTTAGCCAAGTTGCAAAGTTGTGAAGAAAGGTAAGGTTTAATCTTGTTTTTATATGTTATAGATGGGTTATGTATGTCGTAGTATTAAATATGGATGAAATTCATGAAATAAGGCATGTTGAAGTTGGGTCGTGTGCAAGGCTTATGGCCGTGCATGTGTGTGTTGTGTTAAAGTGATGAATTAATTCTAGTTAGCATGTTTGGTTGTTGTAGTGTGAAGAAAGGGATGAGAATCATCAATATGTGGGTGTGGGGTGATGGCCGAATATGGGGTGTTGTGTATGACAAAGAATGAATCAAATTTTGCTTAGTGTTTTGGTTGTTGTTATTATGACTTCTATGATGAATATGAGAGTTTAATGATTCAAGTTAATGTTGTAATTGTTGCGGGCTGATTTGGGAGTTAATGTGCTTTTATTGTAATTTTTGTATTTATGGAAATGACATTGTTAAAGTGTGGATTGTTGGTGTAATTCATGAATTTGGGAGAGAGGAATGTAGTTGTGTTTTTCTCGGGTTTGGAGGTGAATTCGGGTGAGTTGGTATATTGTTTGGGTGTTACACCTCGAAAAATTCCCCTTAGTATATAAGCGAGTAGGCTCGCGAAGGACAGGACGTATACGAAGTTGGATAAGCAGGAAGTACAAATTGATAGTCGTAATTAAGATTCCAAAGGCATCCGAGTTGAAGCAAGAAAGTAGTTAAGGGAATCGAGTTATAAGTTAGTATATTGGACTCAAACTAGGAGTATTGGGTTAATGATGCCTTGAGAATGTTGTGGAGAAGAGTTACGACACCCCCGAGATTCATAATGAAATGATAAACAAGTGCTAAGAAGGTTCCATAAGGATTAGAGGTCAAACGAAACGACGGGAACCATTCCGGTGGAACTGTGAGTTCCACGACCATGTTCCACGGACAACACAATGTTCCACGACCCGTGGCTGTGTCCGTGGAACAGCCAGCAGAAAGTGTGGCTGGCTGGTCGTGAACCACGACCAGTTCCACGGCCAGCAAAGGGTTCCACGGACCGTGAAGCTGTCCGTGGAAGTCCCGCTCGGCTGAACATCTCCAAGCCTTTAAATGTCAAGTCCACTTCATTTTATTCATTCTCAACCACGACTTTAACCTCTCCACACCTCTAGAAACTTCCAAACATTTCATCCACAAGAAAACTAAGAAGATCAAGGATCAATAACAAGATTTGAGGAGAATCAAGCTTAAGAAACTCCATTAAAGCTACCAAAGGCAAGGAATTCCAAGAGAGAAGAAGTAGGGTTTTGTGCTAGAAGGTGTATCATCATTCAAGGTTTATTCCTCTACTATTTGAGGTAAGTTTCATGAACTTTAGATGTTGATTGAAGTATTATTAAGATGAAACACTTAGATTATGAAAGAGTAAAGAAAATGGGTCGTAAATGGGGGAAATAATGTCATTGTTGAATAGTAGTTGCGATGAATCCCGAAAATGATTACGTGGAGAATGTGAGTAGGTTACAAATGATATTTGGAGCATGGAATAAGTATTACAAGTGAATGAATGTGATAATAAACCTTAGTCATGAATATGGAGAATTTAAGTGAAATTATGAAATGCGAATCATGGGAATGAGTGACGATTGTTATTAGCGATATTGTGATGGTTGTTATGAGTGTTGGGAGTTGATATGGAATATGGCGGAAAGTAGTATAAACAAAGGAAACGCTGCCCAATTTTCTTTAGCCTTAAGAGGCATGGTTTTATAATTGCCTAGCTAACGACGATACGAACTCTCTTGAAGGTAAAGACGAGGACAACAAAGGAGATCGAGCAAGCCATAAAGTAGTTAACGTCAAAAGGTATATGAGGCAATACCCTTCCTTCTAAGGCATGAATCTTATATACGATTTCCCTCTTCTTCCCGGATCTTTTATGTTCCTTGAGATGAAATGTTTACGTCCATGAGTACGATGTTGGATAAGAAATACGCTATGAACGCAATAAAGACTCTAGCGACCACTACATAATGTTCTTGTGAGATCAATGATGAGAATCACGATCCATTGGTATTTTCTCTCATACGTACTCGCCTTATATCATAAATTCCTCCAAGGTGAGATATTATTCTTATGCTATTCCATAACATGACCGGGGGTTTACGACCTTACGTCACCCCAATATAAATATAGTCACTCGCAAGCTTAATGTATGCACATGTGTATATAACTAAGAATGTTAAACTATGTTAACATCATGATAAGCCACGATATGTCTATGAATTGAATGTTAATGGTGTCAAATGTATGAAATGCATGGTATGTGTGATGATATGATTCCACCGTGCCTAATTGGCCGGACATGTCACCGCTACGGCGGGCTGCTACGAATCCACCGTGCCTAATTGGCCGGACATGTCACCGCTACGGCGGGCTGCCATGATTCCACCGCACCGAGAGAAGGGCGGACACGTCACCACTAGTGGGCTGCGCAGGATGGTTACCCGGACGCGGGTAACGATATAATGGCATATGATTGATGTAACAATGCTTGCATGCTGTGATTATGTATGTGATGTATTTACGTGTGATGAATGTACATAAAACTGGTTCATATGTAAAGATGGCACAGGTTATGCTCTCATCTCATGATTTACGATTCCAGGTCATGTTTGCTTCATTTCTGCCTTACATACTCAGTACAATGTTCGTACTGACGTCCCTTTTCTTTGGACGCTGTGTTCATGCCCACAGGTAGGCAAGGAGACGGTGCTGATCCCTAGGAGTCAGTGGCTGATTTGTGAGCACTCCATCATCCGGAGGTGCTTTGATTATTCTTTTGGTACATATTTGTATATGCACATTCTGGGGCACGACGGGGTCCTGTCCCGTCTATATGTCTAGTATTCCATTAGAGGCTCGTAGTCACGTATGTGTGTGGGTAGTATGGCCCCATGGTCTCCATGTATATGTATGTGTATTTGTATATATATTATTTTGATAGCCGAAGGGCTTATGTTTATAAAAGTTAACGTATCTCAGAAAATGACAGTCTTATATGATTACGAGTATATAGTATGAATGATAGCAGATAAGCAGTAATATAAGCGGTGTTTGGTGGTCAGCTCCGGATGCCCGTCGCGGCCCGTAGCTCGGTGTCACACCCCGATCTTGATCAGGGTATGATGGGCACCCGACCCCGTGACCGGAGCCGAGCGAACCCGCTGACCCTTACTACGTAAAATTTTTTTTGAAAACCTTTAAGACAAGTAAACATAAATAGATGACTGAAATACTCTTTTGTTGCTTTTAAGTTAAATAAAATATGTAACTGTATATAACTCGTGTCATAATACAATCTGACTCCCGGAACCCATAACTCTGTCTGCAAAGTCTCTAACTGAAATCAGAAATCCTGGCACGTGTACTCTGACTCGGCTACACTCCAGGCCAAATGGAGCTTGCCAACTTCGCTGGAACATCTTCTATCCTGGCTTCTATCCGTCTGGGTGTACCTGCGTGGCATGAACGCAGCCCCCGAAGAAGAGGGGTCAGTACGAGCAATGTACTGAGTATGTAAGACATGAATAGTATCACGAGATCATAATAGAGAATATAAAACACAACATGGGAGGGTGGTATAACCTGTATCTCTGTCTGTCTACCATGACAAATATTATACAAGTTGGCTTTACCCTTTTGGAGTACTATGTAGATACTGCAAGTAAACTGCCCGCCCGTACAGGCGCGGTGTGTAACTGCCCGACCATATAGGTGCGGTGGACTACTGCCCGACCATATAGGTACGGTGTAACGCTTTCTGAAAGAGGCCATGGAGTAAAGGAGTAATCTGTCATCCGAGAGCCCCTTGGGGCAGATGCCATGCATGCTAGCTTCTTAAAAAAAATGTAAATATTTGTAAGTAAACTGCCCGACCGCGTAGGATCGGTGTATAGCTGCCCGTCCATATAGGAACGGTGTAATGAGCCCGCGTCCAGGCCTCCCGCGTCCGGGGTGTAATCTGCCCACTTCAGTGGTGTGGCTGCCCGGCCGCCCATTGGGCGACACGGTGTGATATATATATAAAAAAAACATACTTTATCAAGCATGCATGAGAGCCCAAGTGAAAGCTACAACTCTATCGAAGTGACGTAAGGTCGGTAGCCTCCGATTGCATTATGGAATAATCATGATCATCATGTCTCGCCTTGAAGGAACTAGTATTAAAAGGCGAGACTGTCAACGAAGAATAACGTTAAGAGAAAACATGGAAGGGAATCATAACCCTTGTACGACGACAACTCATATACTTCGAAGTTTTTAGAAAATAAGATCAAGATCTAACTTGGTACTTTCACACTCATCTTAACTTCTTAACTTGAGGCTCTTAGTCATAGAATCATTCTTGTCATACTCATCATAGAACTATGGTCGTCGTTTAGTCATTAAGGCGTTCAATATGGTAAAACTTGGTTTTTGAAGAAAAAATGAATATTTTGAAAAATCACTTGTAAACTTTTAGTAAAAAAATCATGCATTGGGGTCAAGAGTTTAGTTAAAACCACTACTAATTTGATAGTAGGAACGATAACCAAAAACTTTTACTAACTATGGCATGGAAGTAAGCTTAATGTGACAATAAGAAGGGGTTTGGGAATAGTGGGCCCGCCTCGGTCGAATGAGGCGGCGTACACAATTTACGTATGATACATTTCATAATGTTGCTTATGGAAGCCTTAGGATGATCGGGTCGTATTCTTGCAAGTCCTAGAGTGTTTCGACCTTTCTTTCACTATTCAAGCACTTTTGGTTCAATGCCACTGAATGAATAGTAACCATTTTTCAATCTCGGATTTCTAGAGTTAGGGAAGTCCCCGAGGCGCGAAATCAAGCCTATACGTCTAGGACATGCCAAAGAAAGAAAGTAAGGTCTTACATACCTTTTTCCGCTTCTTACGCTCCTCCAAATTCAAGCTCCAAATCCGCCAAAAATCTACAAATGGTCGCATTTACCAAACCCTGGTTAGAAGTTTTTAGAGATTGAATCTTAAGGTACACTTGCCTACCGAAATTTCGGCAGCATTTCCCCTGTAACATACCATGCCACCAAGTTTAACTTGGCCGATTTCAACCCATAACAATCCCGGGAATTCAACCCGGCCAAACTAACAATAACTCCATCAATCTTGCCAACAATAACAACAAGTATTCTAGCAACACTTCAATATCCAATCCCATTCAATTCACATAACTTTCAAGATAATGAAATCAATATTCTACTCCATTCAACACCTCCCATTTCCAATAAAATGATAACTACATATTCTCCTTTTCCTCTAAGTTCATGAATTACACACTAACAATATCATACTAACATTATATTTCGTACATGCAAGAACATCATATTCCATGAACAAGCCTCCAACTATTAAACTTCACTAAGCTCATTAAGCTTTTATTAGCAACACAAAATCCATAACAACAACACTAAAATATCAATAGAAGTAAATCACCATAACTTGTCACACCACACCCCATTCGGTCACACTACAACACCCATATTTTCCATGGATTTTTCCATGTTTTCTATACATTACCACAACAAACAACACATTACATGAAATGAACTCAATCTTCTATACAACACAACACTCCCACACGGCTTCACACACCACACGGCTACCACCTCTACATTCATATTTTTCATAAATTCCATTTATTTTCATACACTACAACACACACAACCATTCATATCATATAGAAGAAGAGAAATTCTTACCCTTTTCCTTCAACTTCTTTACTTAGCCAAAGTCATGAGCTTGCAACAAAGAGGAAGATTCTTGCTTTAACAACTATACCATGTTGAAGAGCATCCTTGAATTGGTGGATATACATGAAGAAAGAAATTTTTGGAACAAGATTTCAAGGCTTCAATTTTCCATGGACATGGCCGAATGGCCTAGTCCTCTCCAAGTCTTGTTTTCATTTTTTTTTTCATCTTTCTAAAGATGAAAACAAGCATGCCTTATTTATCTTTTTTTTCCACCACTTGTTTATAATTGCCCTTAAGCCCCTCAAGTATGGCCCTTTATCCTCCTTCTCCCTCTCTAGAATTTTCTTCTTTTTTCTTGATTTTTCTTTCCTTTTCTTGAACTTCCTTAGAGCAAAAGATGACACATTTTTCTTTCTTTTCTCTTTTTAAATTCGGCCAACATGGCCTTTTAGTAAGGCTTCTTGAATTCTTGTGAAATGACCATTTTGCCCCTCGCCTTTTTCAATATTACCATTTTACCCCTAGACTTCCACATTATTCCTATGATGCCACTTTGCGAATTTTCCTTTCTACCCTTAACCCTCTTCAACATTTCCATAGTACCAATATTTATAAGTAATACTCATAACCTTCTTATGCATAGGAAAAATTTTGGAACATAGCCTCGTCCTTAACTTCCCGCCATTAACCCGAAATATTCAAATGTATAAAACGCGAGGTATAACATCCTTCCCCCCTTTAGAACATTCGTCCTCGAATGTTCGACTAGTCGTACGGGGTCTCATGAGCACCTCGGGGGAGCTCCCTTTTCAAAGCTATTTCCATCCTTCATATTAGCTTCTAAGCTATCCAATACCGTCTTCTTTGTCATACTCTTTCTCTTCATATACATCCATTTTCTGGCGTCGCACTACTCAAAGTTTGTGCGAACTTCTTATATTACCTTAAACATTATCCGGACTTCTATCCACTCACTATCGGTTTCCTCGACCTTACTAATTCACTTTAGTGAGAGGTCCCCTCAGTAGCTCAAGTGTTCATATCAAGCACACCACCGTATCAATTGTTTTTATCTCATCCTTACATTTCTCTCACCTGCTTCCCCCCTTTTGGGGCGCACCTATACCATTATCCATTTATACTTCGTCTCATACCTTCATTCCCAATCTCAATCTACAGTAGAATAATAACAGCTTACTTTGCAACACTTGCACTATTTACTCTTACTGTCACTTGAACTTCGGTACCTTTACTCGACTAATGCCTTTTGTACCGTAACTTCGGTTGCTGGGATTCACACGTCCACCGATACTATCATATTTGAGATATCCTACGCCTTCACACATACATATATTCAATTACTACTAACTAGTCCACAAAATACGTCAAAACGCTGTTCAAGCCTATCCAACTTCCCCGGGTTATAATACACCTTTTTGTCTCCTTACCGAGCTAGTCTGCCTCGTCTCACGCGACCTCTTAAGGTTTCTAGCCACCCATATATTCTAGTTTTCCTTGGGTTACTCTTAACTGTTCATTCGTTCCTTGCATCTTAATTTGCGGAGCTTTTGGTTCATTTCCCAGGGGGTCACCCATCATAGAATTGCTCTCATCTGAGCACGCTTAACTTCGAAACTTCACTGAAATTCGGTGTCCTAATGCTGATACTTTTACGTCCGCTTCCTCACATGGCCTTTACTACTCGATCTGAGGCCAATCAAAACTTTATAACTTTCGAAACATTTTCATAATACGTCCTTTCTTTTACAATGACTGGTTTACCCTTTACCAGTCCCGATGATCACTTTCCGCTTACATGTACGACTATTTCCTGTCTGGCGCCCAGCTCCACGTAACAGAACAAGTATATCGGTCAATCTTACCTTTTCGACTTTCCATATCATCATTCGCCTTTTCCGCCGATTTGGGTGCACGCGGAATTCAACGATTAATATAAGGAATCTTTATTTCCTAGTTCCGGCTGCTCTATCGCACGATCCGTGACGAAAGAAGGTCAACCATTCCTAGATGCCCCGCAGCCTCCCCGTCTATAGATGTGGCCGGCTTCACACCCATAAACGAGGACTCTACCGGACACGACTTTGCGGCAACCCTTGGACCGACCTCAGTACGATACCACTTTTGTCACACCCCCGATCTTGATCGTGGTGTGATGGGCACCGACCCCGTGACCGAGCCCGAGCGAACCCGGCACCCTTACTACGTAAAATTTTTTTTTTGAAAACCTTTAAGACAAGTAAACATAAATAGATGAGCGAAATACTCTTTTGTTGCTTTTAAGTTAAATAAAATATATAAGCGTATATAACTCGTGTCATAATACAATCGACTCCGGAACCCATAACTCTGTCTGCGTAAAGTCTCTAACCGAAATCGAAATCCTGGCACGTGTACTCGACTCGGCTACACTCCGGGCCAAATGGAGCTTGCCAACTTATTTGGAACATCTTCTATCCCGGCTTCTATCCGTCCGGGTGTACTGCGCGGCATGAACGCACCCCGAAGAAGAGGGGTCGGTACGAGCAATGTGCCGAGTATGTAAGACATGAATAGTATCACGAGATCATAATAGAGAATATAAAACACAACATGGGAGGGTGGTATAACTTTGTCTACAATACCGTCTACCATGACAAATATTATACAAGTTGGCTTTACCCTTTTGGAGTACTATGTATACACGCAAGTAAACTGCCCGCCCGTACAGGTGCGGTGTGTAACTGCCCGACCATATAGGTGCGGTGGACTACCGCCGACCATATAGGTACGGTGTAACGCTTTACGAGCGAGGCCATGGAGTAAAGGGTAATCTGTCATCCGAGAGCCCCTTGGGGCGGATGCCATGCATGCTAGCTTCTTAAAAAAAAAATGTAAATATTTGTAAGTAAGCGCCGACCGCGTAGGATCGG
>NW_026719163.1:0-12434 GCF_029784015.1 Lycium ferocissimum | reverse complement strand
AAAAAAGGGGGGCCTGCCCCTTCCTCTTGTTTTTTGAGTTTTTTTTTGTTTTCTCCTTCTTCCTCTTATCTTGAAAATTCTAGAAATTCTAATGAATACTTGGTCCCTTTTTATTTTAGCTTGTCATGTGACCATGTCACATGACTACAATTAAATTTTTGTCCCTCTTTCCTTTGCTATGGCCGGCCACCTACATGGCTTGGGCCTAAATTTTTTCAAATTTTCCAAGCCCAAATTTTCTTGGTCCATATGGTTGGTAATTCATGAAACCTTTTTCCGACATTCCAATTTTGCCCTTAGACTTTTCCAAAGATTTCACGTCTACATTTTTCCAAAACATCACAGGCACACTAAGTAGAATCCCTTTGGAACCTCAATTCCTACCATTCCGACTTATTCCCGATTCTTCCGAATACGCTCAAAATGCGAGGTATAACAGTACCGGTGCATCCAGTCCTCCATATCGGCCACAATCGTCGGCGCATATCGGGCCAGAGAATCAAACTCCAAATTATACTCTCGAACACTCCGACCCTACCTTATCCGCAAAACCGATCAACTCTCGCCCGCCGCGGCCGGTGGTAAAAAGTGGCGGAGGAAGGCACGAAACCCGTCCCACGTGGGCCGGGGGAGCACCTCCTCACCCCGGGACGCCCCTCAGACTCATACCAATTTAGGCGACATCCCGTAACCTCGTGTGGGGCAGCAAGCTCGACGGACACTCGGTTGTCGAAGCCCGGGATCAATCCCGCCGAGCGCCGCATCCGCCGAATAAAATCATGAGGGTCCTCGTCGGCTTAGACCGAAGAACTCGGGGGACCACATGTCGAGAAGTCGCGGACCCTCGGCTATCACGCCCGTCATCATCACCCTCCCTGTCCGCGCGCGGGGCCCGCGAGCCCGGGCCACCACTATCGTCGTCAATAGCCGGACCGCTCCCTCAACGTCCCGTCCTCTCCGCCCCCAGTCGGGAGCGGGCGCCGGAGCCGCCGAGGGGCCCCGCCCCAGGCCTCTCCTCCTCTCGTGGCGGAGTGGGCCCCGAGACCCCTCCGGACCGGGGCACAACACGGGGCATAGCTCGGGTGCGCGGGCCACAGTAACCCTCTCGAGCCCGCCAGCTCTCCGCCTCCCGCACGCTTGGCCCTTGCGCCGCCTCGCTTCTCGAGGGCACGGCGAAAAATATAACCGTCGTCGAAAGGAAAACATCCTCGATAACACGTCAAACAACGCACGATCTAAGAGTCAAAAAAGAAAGGGTAACATAACATCCTACAGATGCCTGTACCTCATTTGTAGATGCGGGGCCCAACACATCGATAAACAAGACTCTACTAGACACGACTGCGTACATTCCGAGAACCGACCACTACGATACCACTTTTGTCACGACCCAACCCCGTGGCCGCGACTGGTGTCCTATCTGGACACCCATACGTACCTACCTGTTAGGCTAGGCGTACCAACCGGCTAATTCCCTTTAAACATACATAAATTCGCACAGGTATAACATACATCGCATGAAAATATGTACATACATAAACATACTTAGACCTGTACAAAAGCCGTTAGGGCTATCATAACAGACAGAGTCGTAAACTCGAGCATTCGTGCACGACCGGTGACAATCCCACAAACCTGTCTACGGGCCTCTAACATACGAGAGAATCGAAGACGGGATAGGGCCCGCCGTACCCAAATGATCATATATAATAAACAAACGACAACAGGAAATATATACCAAAAGTGTCGACTCACCATCAAAGGAGCTCTCCAAATGGACATCCAATATCCTAAGCGGCGGCGTCGCGGGTGCGCGCGTCGTACACAATGTATAACACGGCCCCGAAGAACAGGGAGGTTACATTTGCGATATGTAAAGCGGAAACATAACATACATAATTAAGATAACCGAGTCAAATATGTAAAAATCGTAACAAGCGGGAAGTACGGAAATAGAGCGGGCGGGAATCGGATTCATAGCGGAGTCGGACTTACGGAGCGTACGGACGAGTAATCATAGCTTTTAGGTCGGACTTACGGAACGTGCGGACGGAGCTCTCGCACCAAAACCGAACTCAAATGTATGACGAACAGAATCGATGTCCGAATCGAGATTTTCGAAGTGTGACGGACGAGTTATGATCCAAATCGGACATACGAATCGTACCGTACAGAATCATGCATGCAGAGTCATGATCACATACAGACGTACAAATCGGATATCAGATCCCAATCACATACAGACAGATCCCGGCCCTTTAGTAAGGGACGCGGTAACAGAACCCGGCCCTCGTAGTACGGGACGCGGTGGACAGACAGAATCAGATCAAATGCCATCCTGGCCGCCATCCCCGTACATCACATAATCAAATCATAATCAGATATAGACGAATCCCGCCCGCACATCCGAGGGACGCGGTGAACAATGCGGTGGGTGCACGAATCACGAACACAGCCGGACGCGAAGGAAGGAAGCATTGAGACATCCACGAACAGATCCATGAGAAACCATATACATACAGACCGACATACAGACTTAATGAAACTGGAATAGTTCAGAAAATAGATCAAGTCAGAGTAAGCAGATTATATCAGAACAGAGTGTCCAGAAGTTAGAATAATGTCACGATTCAGAAAGATAGACATAATAATTATTAGTTAACGGACGGACCATAGTCAGGAGGTACCCATGAAGAACGGACAGAAATAGACCAATTTAAGCCATACCGGGAGTATCAGGGTTTTGCGGGCCCACCTCGGACCCAACCCTAGCGGAATACATAAATTATGGATAATAAACCTTAGGGAGTCGTACATAACCATCTTAGAGTGTTTCGACTCCCTTTATAGAAGTTGCATACTTATAGGTTAATTTAGAGAAAATTGGTTCAATCTTCTTTTGAATGATTTGGCGCTATGTTCAATCTTGGATGCCGGGAAGCGAGTACAATTGAGGCTCGCTTTCAAGCCCGTTAGACTCGAACATGCCAAAGAATAAAGGGCAAGGCTTTACATACCTTGATTGTGCCTTACGCTCGTTCAATCTCAATTCCGTTTCGTCGAAATACGAAATGGTCACTCTTACCGATTCTCTTATTCATGCAAGTTAACATATCAACTTTGGTTAAGTATTTGGCTACCGAAATTCCGGCAGCACCTCCCCTATAAACCTAACACCCCCGAGATTCAACTCGGCTCAAAACAACTAACAACAACCCAGCAACAACACCAACAACATCAACAATCACACAATATGCCTACTTTCCAACATAATGCAATAATTCTCATTTCAACTTCATACTTACAAATCGATACTAACTCAACCCATTAAACCTTCCTTGATGTTATAAGAATCATAACGACACAACTAACATATCAAACAAGACAATTCATTTTTATTCCCAACCTTTTCATAACTCACGGCCAACATACATATTCCCAACTTCAATCCAATTTATTCAACTTCCATCTCCAATACAAATTCTACCAAAACTACAACTAGAATGTAACATAAAATTCAACTCATTTTGTTTATACAACACTACACCCACACGGCTCCATACACAACCATGCACATGCACGGCTAGACATATACACACACACACACACGGCTTACACACTAACAATCACCCTTCCATGATTTTCATTCAATTTCACATTCCATAACATATATATAATCTTCTATAACATGAAAAGAAAAACATGAAATCCTTGTCTTCCAACCACCATGGCTCACGGCCATGTACCCCTTCACTCAAACACACGGTCATGCACACACACACCACACTCCCTTAATTGTCATTTAATTCTAGTCATTCTAACATACATACTCATTTCATAACATAAAGGAATAGAATTCATACCTTATTCTTCAAATTTCAACTCGTCGCAAATGTAGTTTTCTTGCATAACCAATTATATTACTTCGAAGAGCGCCTCGAGCTTAGTAAGAATTCAAGAGGAACCAAGCTTTTGAATTAACATCCAAGCTCCAAGAATTTTTTTCTCTTCTTTTTCTTTCTTTTTCTCTCAAACCCGACGGCTCCCTCTCTCTTTTTCTTGATTTTTCTTTTGTTTTCTTGAACATTCTATGGCTAAGGATCATTTTTATAATTAATTTGCACATGCAAAAATTAATTAAACTTGGGTTGGGCCTTGGCTTATAGCCGGCCACCCTCCAATCTTGGGCCCAAATTTTCTCTTTTATTCCTTTGAGCCCAATTGGCTAAAATCTCGTTTTGTAATTTCCGAAACACATTTCCAAAATTCCAATTTTTGCCCTTACGCCTTTTCCAACGTTTCCGCATTCAAGCTTCCATATCCGCCACACACCTACTAAGAAAAATTCAAACATGGCCTCCTTTCTCATAAATCACAATTATTGCGAATTTTCCGATTATGCAAAAAGGCGGGATATAACATTTACATAGGGACATTATAAAGCTAAGTGCGACAAGTTAAAGACAAAGCGGTTTTAGGGTTCCCGGTAAGGGTTTTCATCTCCCGACTTCATTTCGATGCATCAAATAGCCTATGAATTTCGTTTGGTATAAGAACAATATTGGAGAATAAGGATTTATTTGACCAAGATTGGATGACTAAGTGAGATTAAGAACTTAATTACATCATTAGTGAGCCTAAGTGGCCGTGTGGGTCCCACTTGTGATTTGGCCAACTCTTATTGGCTAAGAACTTGGTGACACATGTCCACTTTGTGGACTGCATATATAAAGAGAATTGCTGATTCATAATCCAACTAGAATTTCATTTCAACATTACAAAGTTGGAGAAGCATAGTGATAGAGAGAGAGGCTCGGCTACAAGGTGAGAACACCCTCCTCCATTTTGATAAAAAAAAATCCATTTTCCAAGCAAATTAACTCCTCATCAAGTGTATAAGGACGTGTAGTAGTTGTTGGGAAGAGACAAGGAGGTGTAGAGTTCCATAGAGTTGAAGATTCGGCCAAGTTTGAAGGGCAAGTTGCAAGGTAAGAATGGTCATTGTTCTTGTGTTGTATGAAGATTTGAATGTATAATTCATGCATGTTGTTGTTGGATTGTTGTTGTGGCTGAACTTGAGGTTGAGCCGTGAGCTTAGTGAAGCCATGGTTGGTTCCATTTTGCATGCATTGTTGGTAAATAAATGTCAACATGTGTAATTGAACAAAGATTTTAGAAGTTGGTTTATGATGTGCATGTTAGAATTAGGGTTTTTTCTTAAAGTTTGAATGAGCGTGTGTTGTAGACTTTCATGGAATCATGTTTAGTCTTCTTATACATGTATTGGAAGTGGATTGAAAGTGTTGTAGTATGAATAAATGAGTGAAAATCATGAAGTGTAGGAATGGCATTGAAGCCGTGTAAGGGGACTGTTTTAGGGGAGGTGATGGACTGTTTTGTGCCAAATTTTGATTGTTATTGTTATGCACATTGTGATATATTGTATGTATGTTGAATATGTGAATTAAGGGGTTAGTGAAGCAAATCATGTTGAGATGTATAAGCGATCCCGGAAATCGTGAATTTTTAAGATTAGAAGTGAAGTAATGTTGTTGAATGATTGAATGTTATTATGAACATGTAGTAAAGGTGAAATGGTATTGTTGTATGGGCTGTTTGGCCGTGAGTTGGGACTGAATTGCATGATATACAAGCTGTCCAAAGTTCCCTAAGTCATGTTAAACAAGTTTGGAATGATATAGGAAAGGAATGACTAGCAATGTTAGCTTGTAGCACTAGTTGGTTTGAATGCGAACGAAACGTCGTCTAACTGTTTGAAAGGGGTTGTGAGCGTTAGAGTGCGTATTAAAATCCTTTGTAGACTAACTGTAGCATTTGATATCTTGATATAGGATAAGTGTTGTTGGGCAGCAAGTACAAGTTATTATACGACTAAACGCTAAAGGTACGCAAAGCCTATTCCTTCATTCTTTTTGGCATGTCCTAGACGTAAGTAAGATATAATCCGAGACCTCGGGTGACTCCACTCTCTAGCTTGCTAGTATGACATGATTGTTATTCGTCCGTAATGTTGAAAATGTTGATATAATGGAATTATGATCTCGCTATTTATTACATGATGGACTAGTATGTGATGCAGGAGTTCTTATTCTTAAAAGGAATTGCGTAAGTATGCTTGATTTTTATAAAATGTAACATGCTAATGTCCAAGAACTCGATTTGGTTTACTATTCATTGAGTCTCAAAAAATGTTCTATATATATATGTGGTTGCTTATTACTCTGCTCGTGCTACCGCTATATCCTTCAACGAGTCCCGGCCGAGTATGTTCTCGTGCGCACAACTATTATACTATTCACCGAGTCCCTCACTAGGCGGGACACGTTATATATATATATATATGATGATGATGATATGATGATATGATGATTTGGAGATGGAGGCTAGGAGGGCATACATTCCTTATTACCGAGTCCCTTACTGAAGGGCCGGGACACGTATATGCTTATGTTTATGATGTTATGATTATAATTACCGAGTTCCTCACTAGAGCGGACACGTTATATATGTTATATACAGAATGATTATGCAGCTTTGATTATGAAATACTATAGTGACATTGATATGAGAACGATACAGATGAAATATGTTCAAAGGCAAGTTTTATGAAACTCTGTTTGCTGCATTGAATCTTGTTCACCTTGTCTCAGATATGATTCTATTTACTATGTTTCATGCTTTACCTACTCAGTACATATTTCCTACGGCCCTTTCTTGGGGTCATAAGCGTTTCATGCCGCCCGGTACGGACACACGCTTCGGAGATCCGCCAGCCTAGGATATCTACCCAGCTATTTCAGAGTGCTCCTTTATTCCGGAGCATAGTTTCGTGGTATAACCTTTTGATATGTACATATGTTATCGTTCGAGTACGACGGGGCCCCCGTCCGTCATATGATGTCGTTGTCACTCTTCAAGATGCTGTGGTCACAAGTGTGGGTCTATGTGTGTGGTTGTTGTTTTGTTATATGGTTATGGTGTCCGGGGCGTACCCATTTGTAGTGGCAGCCTTGTCGCTTGCGTAGCTATATATGTTTATCATGGCAGCCGTGTATGGCGTAGCCTTCTTATGTTTTATTGGGACGTTCTATATATATATATATGATGACCTTACCGGCTTTGGTGCGATATTATGCGTTAAAGGTTATAACTCTTCGGGAGATAGGTAACCGACTTGCATATGTTTGCCTTTATACTTATATCAGTTCGTTCATGCTAGTAGCGTATGACTATAGGTAGCAGGTGTATACGAGTGTCCAGCTCGGGCACTAGCCACGGCCTACGGCGTTGGGTCGTGACACTAACCGTCTTTCCCATGATCATCTTTCACGGCATACCCAAATCCATAACTCCTCCGGACAGCTCATCTCATTTATTGTCTAATTACGATATTTTCTTTCCCCTTTTTGGCGTATCTGACTAAATATTCTAATTAACAATTTCATGGAATCTCTTTTTCCATTTTTTTTTACTATTCAAACTCTGTACGTAGCAAATACCGACGATACCTCACAGAACATACGGTTATGCAACGCATTCCCGCCATTCAAAGCTTTCAATTTCCGGTAGCGAACAAATATATCAAAATTTATTTTACACGTAACTTTCATGCCATCACTTACTTTCTTCCATCGTATGTAAGGCCCACATATAGGAATTTCATCCTCCTATACCTTGGTTCTATCGCACGATCTAAGACGAGTTAGAAGGTCAACAATCCTAGATGCCCCGTAGCCTCCTCGTTTAGATGTGGCGCGCTTCACCATAAACGGACTCTCTTTTGGACACGACTTTGCAGACAACCCCTAGGACAAACCTTGCTTTGATACCACTTTGTCACACCCTAACCTTACTAGGGTGTGATGGGCACCCGACCCCACATTCGAAGCCGAGCGAACCCACTGACTCTTATTACGGACATAACCCCTCGGACTCCTAATCGACAAAATAACAAATACAGCAAATGTTTTTAGAAATATTCTTTGTTGTTTACAAATTGACAGAATCTGTAATCATATGGAATTTATTTACAAAATAGAGAATGACATGTCGGCTGATGGAGCCGCTCACCAAACTGACATTCAGAACCCATGACTCTGTACCAAAGTCTCTAACAGATAACCAGAACACATAGCATACACACTTTGACTCGACAGCACTCCCGGAGCAAATGGAGCTTGCCAACGCTATTTGCCGGAACATCTTCTATAATAACTTTGTACTCATGCGGGTGTGCCGCGCGGCATGAAACGCAACTCCCGAAGAACATGGGTCGTATTTAAAATATGTGAGTATGTAAAGCATAAAGATCAATAAACAGAATGGTAACACAACAACGATACGAGAATATAAATGCCATAACCGGAGTAGCGGAGATGCTTACTCATAAACACAGACGATGCATAACGGAAAATATGCCATCAGTCGCTTCGTTATGGGACTCGGTGAACAGAATGTGGTCGCCCCCGACACTGGCGCCACAACACATCATACTCCAGAGTAGGGAATAGCTCCGTACATATCATATCATATCATATCATATCCGAATGTGCACATATCATAACATATCAGATGACCATATCATATCATATCATATCAGAGTGTGTACATGGCACATCATACTTCACAACCCATGTACATATATACACGCTCACATCGAGGCACGACGAACAATGCGAATACGCGTGATAACATATCTCAGCCGGGCTCGATCGAAGGAAGCATTGCATCCACGAGTGAAGTAGTGAGAAACTTATGCATCATAAAATATTTACAAAGACTACGACAATAATCAGAAGCGGCAGTCATTTTAGGAAAGAAATCGACGCATAGTCATAGCACGTACCTTTCGGATGCGCGGGGGATTATATCAATGAAAAACTTCGGGATTATTTGTGCATATCAAAATATAAGACATATACGAAACTCATAGCATAATTCAAATGGCGAATCATATAAGCGAGGTTGAGCGATAATCTAACGTACGTGTCTTTCGGATGTCACGGCTGTTTATGTCAAAGTAATCATTAAATCTTTTCCTATTTTAGAATATATTGTGTGACTATAAAATAATTACAATATTGCCATATAGTAGTTAGAGAAGTAGCTGAGTTTCCACTGAATTTTACCCAAAAACAAATTGTTTAATAATATAGAAAAACTCGAAAATAAAGGCATGCACCGTCAAATGAGGTGGTGAACACATATTACGTACTAGGCCTTATGACATCACTTATAAGAGTTGTGAGGGTAGTGGATTCAATTTGCGCAAAATGCGGGATGTTTAAACAATTTTTCCAATTGTTCTTAAGGCATATGATGAATTAATTCATCCATGTGCCTTATATTATCTCATGTGAGGCATGGCCCACACCATGTGCATGGCACATGCCTCTTATTTTTTATTTTCTTTCAAGAATGAGATAATTTATCAATTCACTTTTGCCCTTAGCCTTTCCCAATATTTCCTTAAGACACTTAATTTCCTTTTACCCTCGTCTTTCTATCATATTTCCACATCCAAAATTTGAATAACCAACTTATGTACCAACAAGATCAAAATATGGTCTTGTCCTTAATTAGTCACAATTATCTCAAATTACCCGAACGCACCAAAATACGAGGTATAACATTATCAATGTTTGGGAGTTGATATGGAATATGGAGGAAGTACGTACGGATAAAGGAAATCTTCAATTTTCTCTAGCTTTAGTAAGCACGCTCTTATAATTGTTTAGTTAATGTACTATACGAACTTCTCTTGAAGGTAGAACGTGTACATTAAGGAGAACGAGCAATATAGAATTATTAAACTATTAAAGGTATGTGAGGATAGTCCTTTCTTTCTAAGGCATGAATCTTATGGCATGATTTTTCTCCTTCTTCAAGAACTTCCTACCTCGTATAACTAAGAGTCGAGATTTATGAATAGCTATACGAGATAAGAGATACATTATGAGCACGATAACGATGATGATAAGCCTAAGTCTAAAGATTCTAGAGTCCATGATGTGATGTTCTATAAAGCAAATGATGCTATCTATATAATCATGATATTGTTTATTGTATACACTCACCTTATATGCTAATTCCTTCATGTGAGCGTAATGCTTATGAATGCTTTACAATGGAATCGGCGGTTCACGACACTTATTGTCACCCCGATAAAGCACGATTGTCCATGAGTTTCCATGCATACATTATGATGAGTGTATTATGTGATGAGTCTATTATGATGAGTATATTATGATGAGCATGACACACCGGGTACCTAAATGGCAAGCAAATACCGCTAAGGCGGAGACACACCATGGCCAAATAGCGCACGGAACACCATTAGTGGACGACGACATGAGATGGTACCCCGGACGCAGGAGGTTCGGGACTAGTTACCGCCAATGATTATCTGCACCGTACCTTTATCGGTCGGGCGGTTTATACATATATGCATACATGATATGGTGATGATTATGAAAGTAAGTCGGCATACCTTTTCTTTTATGATTCATAATCGATTCTGAATTGCTCCTCATTTGATGTCTCGCCTATTTCATTGATGTGTTATTATTGTTGATGCCTTACATACTCGGTGCAATGTTCGTCTTATGTTAGCCTCTTTGGACGACGTGTTAGAGACCTACGGAGTGGACCGGAGGTGATCCGTACTCGTGGGAGCTATTGGGCGATTGAGAGCCTCCATTGTCCTGGAGGTGGGCCATTGATTATTCTTTTGGTATATATGTATATGTATGTTTTGGGCATGACGGTCTGTCCCGGTCCTATGTCTAGTACTCTAGTAAAGGCTCGTAGATACGTAGTGTGGGTAGTATAGTCTCACAAGTTTCTCATTGTAATATATATATATATTATTATTTTGATAGCCGAAAGGGGCTCATGTATATAAAGTGAATACGTTTCAAATGAAAGTAGCTTTTCTATGATTATGAGCATAAGAATTATGAGTGAATGCAAGATAGGTAATGAATGGCCCGGTGCTCGGTGGTTAACCCGGGTACCTGTCACGGCCTGAGCCTGGGCCGTGACACTTCTACATCTTGAACGGCCGAATCGGGATGATAAATGCAACCTTTTGACTATCATTTCCTTGCCTTTAGATAGGAAATAAACCTACCCTTTGGTGACGCCGTATTTCCTTTCCATTCTAAAACTGGTTCTCCCAGAAATTAGAAGCGAACCATTTTCATTCTAAAATCAACCTTGGTATAGCCAGAACCAACCAATCCATGCCCGTATTGACATCGAAATCCACCATTTAAAACTCATTCAAGTCAATCATAGTACGACGATCACAAATCACAATTACACAATTTTTATTTACCCGGCTTGCTATTACCGATTCGTTCACCGGCGGGTGTGGGCAATATAAAAGGTTTGGATCGACTCCGTTTAACTCAACCGACCCGCAATATATGGAGTAACATATGACAATGTGGATCCAATCAAAGAATATACATCATGAGAAAATACCGATAATATACCCGTGACAACATCACGAGAAGACTCGAAGATCTTGGCACCCGGCCACAAAGCATAAATACGGTGCGGGGATCGCTAGGGCGGGGACTCCCTCGCCTGCCATGGATGACCGGCGCATGTGAACTTGTGGCCCCATAGGGCGTATAGATGATGAAGATCGCTATCGACCCCCGAAGGTGGGTCCTACCGCCACCAACCGAGGGGCAATCACGCATAATATGGCTCCCGGCAGACCACGCTTGAATAGCAAACCTCTCGTGTTATACCGTACTGTACGTTGGAATATTCTAAGTTGGTTGCGACAAGTTAAGGACAAGGTCGTAATTTCTTCCGATTTTTGTTAAAAGTGCATAAGTTGCATATTCATCTTTTCATTGGTATGGAGCGTTATGGTAAATTTAGAATAAGGAAAATTTGGGGGGTTAAAGCTGAATTATGAAAATTTGAGCATTTCATGAAAATTAAGGGCTAGAAGTGAAATTTTGAAACTTAATATTTCATGAAAATGGCCATATGTGGCCGTGTTGGATGTGGGCCATAGCCCACATGTGATAATTATATATTGTGAGATAAGATGACAATTTAGTCATCTTCATCATTTAGCACCCTAGAAAAATCAAGAAGTTTGGAAAAAGATATGGAGACTTTCGCCATGACCATGGAAAAATTGAGGTCAAAAATTGATCACAAAAAAATATTTTCTTCTAGGTTTTCAACTCGTTGGAAGGTCCTAAACAACATGAAGTGGTTGTTGGAGCAAACAAATCATGGTTCTTGCAAATCTCAACCCTAGCCAAGTTGAAGAACAAAGTGGAAAAGGGTAAGTTTAATCTTTTTATATGTTGTGCATGGTTTGTGTATGTTGTGGGGTGTGAAAATGAATGAAATTCATGAAAGTTAGTGTGTTGGTTTGGCTG
>NW_026719162.1:0-12458 GCF_029784015.1 Lycium ferocissimum | reverse complement strand
GGTTCTTTTGTTGTTGTTGTTGTTGTTGTTGGTTGCTGCTTATGTTGTTGTAACTAAAGACTAAGGGGAAATCCTGCCCGTTTCTTCGTAAGAATCAATTTATCATTTGACATACGTAATATACTTGCGCCATCTAACTTATGTATGCATTCCTTTGTTATAGGATTGGTGTGCTAGTTGTGCCAAGCTCATTGTTGGATTGCTTGGACGACTTGAGTATGTTAAGGCTAAATTTCCTTCTTTTTGGCATGATCCTTATGAATGGAACGTAAACGTAACGCTACTCCATAATGACTTCATTCTTAGTAGCTAGGGATGTTCCATGTTGATTCATATTCTATAATGTTGTTTTCTGTAAGCCTTTCTACAGATTTAGTATGATTCATAGAGTCACTTATTGATGAAAATAGCCATTTGATCAGCATTATCCAACCAATCACCATTTGAATTTTGTATTCTTTTCACTTGCAATCTTTTCCTTCTGCCATTTACAAGGTTATGAAAGAATCTAGTGTTTCTATCTCCTACAAAGAAACCAAGTAACATTAGCCTTCTGTCTCCAGAATTCTTCTCCAAAGTTCAAGTTTTTCTTAAGTTTAGCCTGAGCTTGTTGCAGGACCATTCTATTCAAAGGTGAAGTATCATCTTCAAATAAACCTTCTTTGATCCTCACAATTTCTTTTCTAATAATCAGCTGCTTGAAAATGTCTCCATAAGCTTTTTTACTCCATGCTGACAGAATCATTTTTATGTGCTTCAATTTCTGTTTAATCAACATAAAAGGATTTCCATTCAAGTCACTTCACCAATTATCTCTGAATATATTCAAGAAATCTTGATGTTTAGTCCAAAACTTCAGAAATCTAAATGGTCTGACAAATGCTTGGCTTTGTTCTCCCAAAGATATGAGCAAAGGAGCATGATCTGAGCCTATTCTTGAGAGATGTTCAACTTCTACTTGTGCAAGCCATTGCTGGAATTGTTGATTAATGAAAATTCTATCCAATCTCTTAAATATGCAGTCTAATCCTCATCTACCATTCCACCAAGTAAAATGACTGCCTTTGAAACTAGTTTCTATCAATTCACAAGAATTTACATAGAATGCAAAATCTTCATAATCTTGAGGCTGAATGGGAATACCTCCAATCTTCTCTTCTTCATGCACCACTACATTGAAATCCCCTCCAACTAACCATGGAAGATTAATTGAATCTGCCACTTGATAAATGTCATCCCATAGTTGCAATCTCTCAGCTTCCTTACATTTAGCATAGACTAAAGTAATAACTATAGACTTATTCTGATCAAACAACACTAGTTTTAAAGAAATTTACCATAGCTGTATCTGATATAACTTCCACTTCTACATTATCCTCAATAAAGCACCAAATTTTGCCATTGCTGTTTTGTCACGACCCACTTTTACTAAGTCGTGCAAGCACTTACCTTTCCCATCCCGATAAGCGAACCCTTATCCCAACAATCATAAAATCATAAATAAAGTGGAAGAATATAGAATAATGCACGTCTCACGATAATAATATAAGAAAATGCAGAAGAAAAGAAATCCACCCCAGTCTCTGGTCTAGTCATACAAGAGCATCTAACTAAATACTACAAGTCTGAATAATAGTAATACATCAATAGTCTTAAAAATCATGTCTCAAGATGGAAATAAGACATTATAAAAGGAAGAGTCTTCGGGTAGCGAACGTCCTCGTGCTTACCCTGAAAGACTCGAATCAGCAGTCCTCGAATATCAGCCACGAAGAGTAGAAAAAGATCCACCTGGTACTCTGCATTCATAAAAGAATGCAAAGAAGTGCAGGTCAGTACAAACAACAAGTACTGGTAGGTATCATAAGCCGTCCTCAGTTAGCTAACATACATACAGAAAGTAAATGAAAGATAGGCATACTCACAATCAATTATAAGTATGATACAGTCTCATCAATACATGTCAAGTCCTCAAGTATCAACAATTCACATCAGTATCCAAATCACCAGCTACCAACAAGGTTCCATAACCGATCAAGCCTATAGTGAAGTATCTAAACCCGAGTATTCCCAATATCATCATATCCGATTAAGCCTATTGTTAAAGCATCTGATCCCAAGTGTTCCAAGTACTCGTCATAACCAGTAACACATTCAATCAAGTATCCAATCAAGCAGCCACAACACAATAACAGTCCAATCACAATAATGATAACAAGTGCAATGCAAGGCAATGATATGGATGCAATGGCCATATATCGGTACCATGTACACACATGCCTCTAGCGGAACATCACGCCTCGACGGTCATGACCCATGGGGGACCCGCGAAGTCCATGTACCATGTCGCTCCATAACACACAGCCTACAGATGACCTTTCCAGCCTTTACGCTAGCCGACCATCCCGTATCACATAGCCTAGAATGGTCGCGCAATCAGTACAGTACCTTCCAAGTGTTTTCAAGAAATAATATAGGCCACATCGTCACCCTCGATCAAATGTGCCTTATATATATATATATATATATATATATATATATATATATATATGCAAGATGAGTGTTCAATGTATGATGCAAGTATGAAGATGACAACGACAAAATCTCATAACAATTATCAACGTGCCACACATGGGCACCTTACAATATCAACCTAATCTCATTCGTTCCCGACAAGAGACCTCGCGCAACGTACACTCATTTCGCTCAGGTAAATGACCTCGGATCACGGACTCTCGCCTCTCTCTTACGCTCTCTGGCAAGGACCTCGGAAGCTACAGTCTCTCACTTATCATCATCAGTACCGTATCCATGCAATATCAATACTATTATGGAAATGGGTATGAATACGATGCAATGTAATATCAGCAACCAATTTAATCCCAACAGTACCACATATTGTATACAAGTAATATCAATAATAAGGCTACACAATAAGCCACAATGGAATCACAATTCTCATCTTAAAATCAATCAGGTAAAGTACCTCAATATCATAGCCATGATATATCACTAATCACCAATATCCGATGTCTCAACATGGCAATGAGCCAATAAGTAAATAGAACAAGACAAGTCAACAACACAACGGGGTGGCTATCCCCCAAATCACATAGCAAGGCTTAACCTAAGACAATATCCATCCCCACTTCATACCCAAAGGTTCACATGCTTTCTCCAACACAAACTAACTATACATATGCTTCGCTAACTGAAGTTTAACCAGAAGGTAAGCTGTAACCTACCTGGAAAGCCGAAAAACAAATCTCCAGCAGTCAAACCTTAGTCTTTCTCTTCCTTTGAGGCTCGAGATAGTGGAAGTCTAACATATCCGAATCATGAAATTAGAATCAAGAAGAAACATCATTCAAACCTTACTTCTATGCAAGACCCAAATCCCAACCTATGGAATGGGGTTTATGAACTAGAAAGATGGAATAAGGAATCTATAGGTCTCAACATGAAATTAAAGCTCTAGGCGATTAATTCCCATCAATAATAAGCTAGAAGAACCAACAAATCACTTAAATTCGGATTCTAGGGAAACCCCCAAATTTGGGTATGAACCCGAACTTCCAATTCCATAATTTAGCCACTAATTAGGAAGGAATCATCCAATAATAGATTCTAGTCATCAATTCCATGCTTAATGAAGCTAACCCAATCAATAAATCAAGATTTAATAGCCTAGAATGAAGAACCCACAAACCCTCTCTTATTCTTCCAAGTTCTAAAGAATTCTAGCATTTAATGGAGGTTATTCTTCCAATGAGAAGAATCTGCCAAGAAACCTTGAAAAGCTCTCAAAATATCCTTAGAACCGAGTATGAGATTATGAGGCAAATAAGGGTTTTAATTTAAGACTTTATACTCAGCTCAACCAATCACCCACTTCTGCGATCACGGGACCGCTATAACGGTCCCGCTTCAGCGCTCGTCCAACTACTATAGTGGTTACCCATAAAATGCACTTAGCCGCTTCTGCCGCGTGGCCACCACTATAGCGGTGCTGCTATTGCGGTACACCAGAAACCAGAAAATAATCCCAAGTTTCACAAACTCATTCCGAAATCTGATTATCACTCGAGGCCCTATACACACAAGCCAGATATGCAAATGTGCATAAAAACACGCTACGAATGCAGTCGTGGCCTCAAAATTCCCAATGGAGGTCTCGTTGACCGAGTCAATCCCCGATACCTCCAAACTAACTTCCCACCCCAATTCCCAAAATGCAGCCGAGTGCATTGAGAACCGAACCATATATACACACAAGTTCTAAAAGACCATTCGAACCTCTCAAAATTGATGAATTTCCAAAAAAAGGTCTGTTTCCCAAAAGTCAACTTTGAGTCAACTCTTTTTCGCTTTAGGCTCAAATTTCTCAAAAGTCACCTAAATCACATCTAAGGACCTTGAGAAGCGTGTCAATGGTCCCCGCGGGTCAAATATGAGCTAATAAAGCTCGAAAAGGGATCAAAAGGGTCAGAAATGCAATAACGACCAAATGGGTCATTACATGTTTGCTCTAACTAGATGCATTCCAGTTTCCTCTTGTATTTATCAACATTTCTAGCTTGTTTGAATGGCTTCATCAGAGCTATGAAAGAGAATTTATGATGTCTGTGCAACATTTGAAGCCTGTGAAAAGCTTGTTGTGTTCTGACATACCGTATATTCCAAATAAAGGTTTTTATCATCATTTACAATTGGATTTTGTAGCACCTCTCTTTGGCAGTACTCTAACTGGTACTTGTGATTCAACTACACCTTGCTTCTTGCCTTTCTTACCACCCTTTGCTACAGATTTTGGAGAAGCATCTGCAACTTTAACTGGAGATTATCTATCCTGAATACTCTCATCTTGTCTTCTAGCAAACCATTAGCTTGAACAACTTCTGTTAAGGGCCTCCTGTCTTCCTCTGATATATTATGAGAAATTAGATCATGTAAATTCCTCATTGGAGAGTCTTTCTTCAACATTAAAACTTGTCCCTAACTTGGACTGCTGCCCTTGTCCTCCTTATATTGTACATAATCCTGACCAAGTTCAACTATTTGACTATCAAGAGGTTTTGGAGGATACCATTCAACAACCTCCTAAGCATTAACTTGAAATTCTATCAAAGATTCCATCTCAGTATCTGCTTCACTATTCTTCAGATGCTGAAATTCTTCCACTGGTGATTGCTGAGATCCTGAGCCAATATCTGCATTATATGCTTCTACTAGATCCTGACACCTATCTTCAAGAACCACATATGTTTGAAGCACTTCTTCCTCAATAACATGGTCTTCTAATTGCTGCTTCAACTCTTTGTCAACTTGTATTTCACCTTCTTCTAATCCTTCATGTAACTCATCTTCAACTCTGTCTCTCGACTTGGATAAAGGAGACAAAGTCTGAAGTTTAAGCTTCTCGTCAGAACTATTATCATCCATATCTACACCACTATCTTCTTTGGATTGTAACTTCTCCACAGTGTTAACAACATTATTTTCATCACTGTTTATCAAATCATGCTCCTCTACCTCTTTAAATGAAATATGAACTTTTCCTTGTTCCTGAACAACAACAATTTTGTCATTCACTTCACTCTTTTGATTTGTTTTTTTACTGATCCACCTCAACTATGTCATTCTTATCAACCTTTGAACTGTTTTGATCTTTGCTACTTCCAAATGGATCTTGCACTGCATGACAGCTTTGTACAACCTCCATTTCCTTCTCTACATTGTATCTCATCTTCATTGATCAAGGCCTCAAACTTATTTTGAACAACAACTTCTGCCCCTACTACATTAGCATTAACAGGATTTCCGTTCTTGAACTTTCCAGGATTCTTCTCCATTGTAAAAACTCTATCATCTTTGACAGGATTAAATTTGACTGCATGTCCAAACACTTTACCTGCTGGTATAAATCTAGGAGTCTTTACTTTGTTCCACTCATTTCTTTTATTCATCAAATTTGCATCATGTACCTTCTCTTTTCCTTCTCGTTTGTCTGATTCTTTGCCATCTCCAATATCACCAATATCTTTAGTTTTCCTTCTCAATTCTGGATGAAGATTTCTATAACCCTCTTTATTATGACCTTGCAGTTTACACTTCTTACAATACTTTGGAAGGACATCATATTGAATATTCACATCAATAATTCTTACTTCACTAGTCTTTTCATCAACAATTTCCATCCTTACCGAATCTAGCAGATCTGCTATATGATTAACTAACACCTTAACCCTAGCACAACTAGGTCTAGTTTTTGTTAATTGTAGCCAAATCTAATTGCAAAGGCTTACCAACTGCCGAAGCCAATGAAAACAAGGATTCCTTGACAAAGAAAGTAGGTAATAAGTGAGGAAAGGAAATCCATGCCATAGCCATCGTTATCTCTTCATCAATTCTGAATTTTGGATCATAAAGCAATGGTCTCATAGGATAATAAAAACCAACTTTGAAATTTATATAATGAACACCCTTCGATGTCATTCTAATGAAATCTTCCAAAAATTCAAATCTCATAAGAATATGTCTATGTCAGAATAAATCAATTCTACAATCTCCCTTGATCCCACATTGCTTAGGAATTACCACACGAAGTTCTTCAAACTCGGGCCAAAAATGAGAAAATTTTCCAACCACAACATAGTTAAGTTATTCAATCGAATTCATACGTGAAACTTCTGCTTCCGTCCACTTTCCATTTATCATCTCCACAAGTTTGATGGGAATAGGTCAATATCAATTTTGGACGTGTGCATGTCATCATTCGACGATTTAGGGTTCACAAGATCTGCATTCTTAGCTAGGGTTTTTTCTTGATGAACCTTAGGATTTGTAATAGTATTTGAGTTTGATGATTGAGGTAAATGAGGAAAATAGGAGGATGAGGCTTTGTCCTGGCCAACCACCGTCATTAGCTGGCCACCGACCACTTCCATAGGTTAGGGTTTACTCACTTTTAAGGGTTTTGCATGGAGAGAGAAGAGAGAGTTGTACCAAAAATGTTTCTCATATGAAGAATAAAGATTTTAATATGTGGAAAGCTTTGTCTACTAAATATCCAGTTGCTACAAAGATTACGAGAGATGTTCTTTCTATTCATATTTCTACTGTTGCATCTGAGTCAGCATTTAGTACAGGTGGTCAAATTTTTTATTCTTACCAGAGTTCTTTATCGCTAAAAATAGTAGAAGCTCTTATTTGTACTTAACAATGGATACGATCACCTTCTAAAGAATACAAGTTTCACGACAGTTTAGAAGAAGTCTAAAAAATTGAGCAAGTTGAAGAAGGTAATTTTATATATTCAGTTTTTAATGAATCTGTTTATGTTTTTCTATATTATTTAATTGTAACGACCCAATTGGTCATTATAGTGCTAATGACCCTTTACTCCTGTTGACCCTTTTCCTAGGTCATCGAGAGGGGGGGGGACTTTTGGAGGTTTGAGCCTCAAAGTGGAATTCGTTGATCCAAAGTTAACTTTTGAGTAAACAGACCTTTTTTGAAATTCCGTCAATTCCGAGAGGTCCGGATAGTCATTTATGACTTGGTAGTATGTTTGGTTCAGTTCCCAATGCAATTGGGAGTGTTTTGAAACTTGGGTTGGAAAGTTGGCTTTAGGCCATTAGGGGTTGACTTAATCAAATAGACCTCCATTGGGAAATTTGAGGCCACGTGTGAGCTTGTAGCGTATTTTTATATGGGTTTGCATGTTTGTTTTATATTTGTAGGCCCTCAGGTGATAGTCGGATTTCGGGTTGAAATCGGTCAAAACCAGAACTTTCTGATATCTGGTGTAGGCGCTGCAACGACAGTATAAACTACCACAACGATCCCACTATGACGCTGGAAAAACGGCCATAACGGAGTGAGGGATTTTGGTGACTTGCTGCCGTAGCGGTATGGTTGCCGCTATAGTGGCCTGTTGATTTTTGGTGATGGCCGCCATAGCTGGCCATCTGGGCGCCACAGAGCGTGAGCCACAGTGGTTCCCATCACCGCTATAGCCATTATCAGGCAGAATCATTTTTCTTTCCTCAAGTTAAAACCCTTAAACCCTATTACTTCTTCTCATCACTTTTCTAATCACTCTTTGGGAGAATAGAGCAACTTGTGGACTGAATCTTCTTGGAGGTAAGATCTATCACCTTAGCCTTGATCATTTACCTTCCTAGATCCTTATTCCATGCTTAGAATCACTAGAATCTAGATAGAGAAGATGAGTCTTATGTTAAAAATTCTTGAAATGGGTTTAGGCTTCAAAAATGGAAATTGATGGTGAAATTGACTAGTATAACCATAGAAATTGATGATTTCTTGTTGTTAAGCTTATTTCTTCCATTATTAATGGTTAATTTAAGGATTGAAGAATTATAGTTCATACCCAAATTTGGGGGTTTTACTTTAAATCCAAATTAGGCTTAACCTTGAGTTGTTTTAGCAAATGATTAGTGGGTTTGATCACCTAGAGCTTGAATTGCATGTTCCATCTTTCAATTTTTTTGTTTTACCCTTGTGGGCGTATTTCCCCAAATTTCTTGGGTCAGAATTTGACCTAACTAGAAGTATAGCAATATGGGTGTCGTTATTCGTGGTTTTTAATATATAATTCGATTATGCATAGACTTTGAGTACTTGGATGTGCTACGAAAGGGCAAGGCCAAGGTGTGATGGTTCGTGGCTCCTGTTCAGCTTTCTAGGTAGGTTACGGCTTACCTTTTTAGTTAGACTTTGGTTAGTGGATCATATGTAGAGTTAGTGATTGTTGGAGAAAGCATGTAAACCTTCGGGTATGAAGTTGGGGTGGAAGACTTAGGTTGGTATTGTTGTTGATTATTTCTTGTTGCCTTATTGTATTCTATTGTGTTGTTGCTTATTTGTGAGTTGTTGGCTCATCGCCACGTGATTTCTTCTAGAGAGTTGATGCTTAGTGATTACTTGGATGTTGGAAAGCATATTTATCATGATTGCGGTTGTTGGAAAGCATATTTATCATGAGTAAGGTTGGTGAAAAGGAAAGAAGGGTTATGATACTGATATTGTGAGCAAGATTTGTGTTCATGCGTGGCATCATTGATTCATATATTCTTGTTGGCATTGTTATCATGCATTCACTCATTTATACATATTTTGGGATCGGGTTGCGCACCGCAACACTTACTTGGATCGGGTTGTACGTAACGCAACACTGACTGGGATCGGGTTACACATTCCGCAACACTGACTATTGGATCGGGCTGTGCGTTCCGCAGCAGGTACATGGACCTAGCGGTCCCCCATGGGTAATGACTGTCGAGGGGACGAGACACTCCCCCCGAAGAGTGTGTGTATCATTGCATTTGCATTTTATTCATCTCATAGTTAGTTACGACATTGTTTGGGACTTGTTGGTTGATCTTTGGTGATACGAGTATTAGTGGTTCTTGAGATTGTGTTTTGGACTTATTGTGGAATTTGAGGTGATATACTAGACTTGGTGATTTGGTACTGGATTCAATATTTGGACTGTGTTGAGTTTATCTGATTGTGAGCATGCCTACTTTTTCGCTCTCTTTATATATATATATATATATATATATATATATATATATATATATATATATATTTACGCTTGTCGGCCTATGATGCCTACTCGCATCGTGGTTTTGTACAGATACTATCTTGCTGTACCCTTTCTATGAATGCAGAGTACGCTGTTAGAGAGTCGTCTATCCCTTAAGGCTGATCCCGAGGCTTCCTGTCAGAGTTTCTAGGGTAAGCTTACCTGATGGATTCAGCAGCCCGGAGATTTTCTGCTTACTTGTCTCTTCTATTTTTGAGACAGTAGTTCTATTTGGAGATATGTTGATTATTCCAGACTTGTATTATTAGTAGCTTTTGTACCATTCAGACCAGATTTGGGATTGATGTATTTTCGCACTTGTAGTATTTTCTATTTATGCTAGACCTATTATGTTATTATTATTGGGTGTTGAATTTACTGTATTGCTATTGGTTGTTGATTAAGGGATGGGTTCGCCTATCGAGGTGGGAAATGGTAGGTGCCCGCACGTTCCCCAAGTTGGGGCGTGACAAGTTGGTATCAGAGCCCTAGGTTACACATTCTATAAGTACAAGAGCATGTCTAGTAGAGTCTTGCGGATCGGTATAATGAGCTTCGTACCTATCTGCGAGAGGCTACGGGACGTTTAAGAAACTTCATATTCTTTCATTCCTTCGTGCTACTTTATTCAAATTGGTATCTGGTTTTTTCTAATTGGTATCTGATCCAGTTCTATTCTCTCACAGATGGTGAGGACACGAGCTACCATTGAGAGGGATAAGGTGTCCGAGCCCGCTGCTAGGGCAGGCACTAAAGGACGAGCATGGGCTAGAGGTCGCGGCCGAGCTAGAGGCCGTGGAGCTGCACCGGCTAGGGGTGGGGCCTCTGTGGCTGGATAGAGGCGAGCACGTTCAGCTTCTCTAGAGCGTCAGCCCGAGAGAGCACAGGCAGCTAGGGGAGGTGAGGGGCCAGACCTGATTTACCCCGATGCTATGTCAGATAAGGCATTCTAGGATATCATGGCCTGTATGCTTCTTCATCTTGACGGCCAGCATGCCGTAGGGGTTGCCACTACTCCAAGTAGTTCCCAGACTCGAGTAGGGGTACAGACTCCCGAACAGGGCTAAACTATAGGGATGGATCTGCTGCTGCTATGGCCCTGCATTTAGGTGGATTACCAGTCTTTGAGGGTGCTCCCAGACCCGTGGCTGTCCAGCCTTTGACCTTTGAGGATCAAGAGCTTGTTGGGAGGTTCCTAAAGATGGAGCCGCCCAAGTTCTTTGGCTTGCGTAGTGAGGATGCATATGAGGTTATTATGGAGATGCATGAGAGGCTCTATAAGATGCGTATTGTGGAGTCTCATGGGGTTGATTATGTGTCATTTCAGTTTCTTGGCGTCGCGAAGACTTGGTGGAGGACTTTTATTGAGAGTAGACCCGTTAGCGCACCTTCACTTACTTAGACCCAGTTCCACCAGGCTTTCTTAGAGAAGTACATGCCGCGTACTTTGAAGGACTAGCGTAGAGATGACTTCCTTTATTTGCGACAGCGAGGTATGACCGTGTCAGATGTATGAGGCCAGATTTCTATTTTTGGCTAGTTATGCTGTTCAGTTGATTCCCACGGAGGAGGAGAGGCTCCGTATGTTTGTTGGTGGACTTGTGTATCCACTCCATGTTTGCTTGTCTTCAGTTGGTGGCTTTGGGATCTTCCTTTCAGGCTGTTGTTGATCATGCTGTGGGTGTCGAGTCTGCCAAGACTCGATCTTTGGGGGAGTCTAGTGAGAAGAGGCTGCATTATCATAGTGGTTATAGTGGTTCTAGCTACAGGGGTGGGGGGCGCACATCCAGACTTACCGCCAACCCCCCGGTCGTTGTTCGCCGCACACGGCTTCGTCAGGTGGTCCTTCTAGACCTAGTGGTTATGGAGCTGGATAGTCCCATAGTGGTTCATACTCTCGTTCAGCTGACCGTGGTGGTCCCTTTAGTTCATCGGCTTTCGTACATCGGCCTCCAACCCCCAGATCTTGCTATGTTTGTTGTGATTCTGGCCACCTTATGAGAGATTATCTCAGATCCAGGCAGAGTGGGTTCCAGCAGGGTTCCCGATTCCTGATTCTGAGGACTCCGACACCATCTAGTGGCTGGGGTGGTTCTTCAGCCAGAGACGGTGGTCAGGCAGGCCGCGGTGGATCTCATCAGTTCAGGAGTAGACACCAGTCTGGTAGAGGCAGTTCTCAGGCCTCCTGTCACGACCCACCCGCCATGACTGGCACCCATACTAACTCCTAGTGGGCGAACCAACACCAAAGTCATCTATTCATTGAAGTCCGATTATATATTAACCAAGTCAATCAGTTATTACTCATTCAAGCATCAAATAAACAAAATAAGTCATGCCATAAAGTACCGAAATAAGTGTGAAAGTTCTAACTATTACAAAATCCGAAAGTCATCATGTGAGGACTCTAATCTAAGACATGTCTAAGGAATAAAATCTGTCTAATAAATATCCATAATGTCCAGAATAGGAAAAGACATCATAAGAGGAAGATCTTCGGGCGGCCTGGCATGGATAAAAGCTCACCCTAAATCTGTCAGCGACATCCTTAATGCTAGATGTGAGGGCGGGTAGCAGTCTCTGTATCACAATCTGCACTCAAAAGAATGCAGCAAGGTAGATTAGTACAAACACTAGGTACCGGTAGATAACATGGGCCGACTAAGATTAGTATCATGCATATCGCATAAAATCAATAGAATAAACAAGCCAACCAACAGACACGAATATCAATAGACCACAAGAAGTCAACCAAGGATAATCACAATCAAGTCACCAAGATATCAAGAATCACAATTACGGAAGCCACAACGGAAATAAGTTTACCATAATAACCACACTCACG
>NW_026719161.1:0-18169 GCF_029784015.1 Lycium ferocissimum | reverse complement strand
TACTCCTTTTTTGATCATGGTTATACTTGTTACCTTTCGCACATACTCGGTACATTTTTCCTGGCCCCCTTCTTCTCGGGCCCGTGTTAATGCCTACAGCCGGACGCCCGCGCGTCGCCATCGGTCGGACTCATCCTGCTCCTTTGAGGACCCCCTTTTGATCCGAGTCGATATTTTTGGTATATCTTCTTGTAATGGCCCGTATATGACTATTTGGGTACCTGCTGGGGCCCTCGTCCCGTCTTCCGATTCCCCGTTATGTGTCACGGCGTAGGCCTGTAGACGTGATCGTGTTGTGAGTTGTCACCGGTCGCACGTATGTTCGGGTTTGCCGACTGTGCCGCGCGGTAGCCTCGGCCCCGCTAGTGTACATGTCTAAGTATGTTTATGTATGTATGTATATTTTCGTACGTACCGATATTCGTATGAATTTATGTATGTTTAAATGGAGTTAGCCGGTTGGTATATCGGATACGACGGTAGGTACGTATGGGTGTCAGGGAGGGCCCACGGGCCGCCCACGGGCCGGGTCGTGACAATAATATGGGACTGAAACGGGATGTCATACCGAACAACCGTCACATATATATATATCAACGCAACTCGTCTCTATGGAGTCACAATCATCAACATCTACGCAGACATAAGCACGACGGTCCGCATAGCGTGTGGGGAACGTCCCAACCATATATACGCGGAAGTCGGCTGTCACGACCCAACCCGGCGGGCCGCATGCGGTGTCCTAACCGGACGCCCATACGTACCTACCTCGACAACCGCGTACCAATTAGCTAAATCTCGTTTAGGAACATACATAAATTCATACGAGATATAAATACGTCGCACGAACATACATATACATATATACATACTTAAAGCACAGTATAAGCCGTTAAGGCTATCATAGTAAACGTAAAATGCTCGGATCGAGCACTGTGACTATTTCACCCCGAATGCTGACAACCCACAACCCACAAACATGTCTGAGGCCTGCAACATACGAACGAGGAATCAAAAGGCAGGCCAGGGGACGCCGTACCCCAAATGATCATATATACCAACAAGCAGACAACAGAAGATATATACCAAAAGTATCGACTCGATGAAAGGAGTTCTCTGAACGACAGATCGATAACCTAATATGCGTACCGTCACGCCTTAGTACATGACTGTAAGCATGTAACACACATTTCGAAGAACGAAGTCGCACTCTGAAGTGTACCGAGTATGTAAGCGTAAATGTAACATACATAATCATAATCGAATCGAATACGTAAAATCGTAAATTATTTAATCGGATCCATACCGAGTCGACTGCGCGCAGCGTGACGTACGTAATCATAATATATCCGACGGAGGAACACATTTGACGAGGCACAATACGACCGTAGATGTGTAAGTTACGTACGTTACTCTCGTAACGGTAACTCGAACTATGACAATGACGGAATCGTAATCCGGCTCGTACATACAAATGCGACAGCATGCATCCTTATCCAAATCGTAGTTTCGGTATCACGCACGCAGAGTCATAAGCATATACGTACATACATATCATAAGTCGATCCCGGCCCTTTAATAAGGACGGCAATGTAACCCCGCCGTAGTACGGACGCGGTGATGACAAATCGTATCAAATGCCATCCCGGCCGCCATCCCCATAATATCACATGTCGCATCATAATCATATATGCATGCATCCCGCCCGCACATCCGAGGGGACGCGTGAACAATGCAAGAAAGTGCACGACCGCGTAACCCGGCCCGGCAGCCAAGGAAGCATCGAGGCATCCACGACCGTATCCATGAGAAACCATATGCACATGCATCAATATTCGTACTCAACGAAACCGAAATAGTCCTCGGACCGTATGTCAAATCGTAGTAGTCGATTGTATCGTAACGAGTGTCCAGATGTCGAATAATGTCAAGATCCAAAGATAGTCATAATACTTATTAGTTAGCGGACGGAAACATAACTAAGAATTATCTATGAAGAACGAACAAAATAAATCAATTTGAGCCATACGAAAGTATCGTAGTTATGGGCCCTCCTTAATTCCGATCGCAGGGTATACATAAATGATGGATAATAATCTTAGGGGTCGTCCCTAATCATTGTAGGGTGTTCCAACTCCATTTATGGAAATTACATACATATAGTGTGTTTTATCGACAAAAGGCGAAGAAAACGTTTCAATCTTACCGAATGGTTTTAAGCTATTTTCAATCTCGAGTGTGAGAAATGTAAGGCGATTGAGGCTCGCTTTCAAGCCTATTGCACTCGAACATGCCAACGAATGAAGGGCAAAGCTTTACATACCTTGGTTGTGCCTTACGCTCGTCCAATTTCAATTCCCGTTTCGTCGAAAATGCAAATGGTCACCTTTACCGCTACTATTCATGGGAGTTAACATTTCACTCTTGGTTTATACTTAGCTACCGAAATTTCACACCTCCTATAAATGTAACACCCCCGAGATTCAACTCGTTCAAACAACCAACAACAACTCAACAACAACATCCACAACATCAACAATCACAATAAAACACAATACAATACGCAACTAGTCTCCTTCACATAATGCAATCGCTTTCGTTCCGACTTCAAATTTCCAACCATCACCATCATACTACATTCATTACCAATCAAAATCATTACAATGTCATACGAGCGTTTTCACAATATTTCTATAATATATATACGAGGTATACAAAATATACAAACTTTCCAACATAAGGCCATAATTCTCATTTCGACTTCCCACTTTCAAATCAATTCCAACTCAAACCATTTAACCTTTATTTATGTCATAAGAATCATAATGACACAACTAACATATCAAACAAAACAATTCATTTTTATTCCAACTTTTCCATAGCTCACGCGCAACATCCATATTCCCAACTTCAACCCAATTTATTCAACTTCTATTTCCAATATAAATTCTACCAAAACTACAACTAGAATGTAACATAAGATTCAACTCATCTTATTTATACAACACTACACACACACGGCTCCATACACAACCATGCACATGCACGGCTATACATATACACACACACACACACACGGCCTACACACCGCAACTCACAATTCCATGCTTTTCATTCAATTCCACACACCATAACATGCATATAACCTTCCATAACATAATAAAAACATGAAATCCTTACCTTTCCTTCAAGTTCTCACTTGCCACTAGAGTTGTCCTCTTGCCAAGATAATTATACCAAGTTGTAGATAATCTTGCACTTAGTAATAATCCCACAAGAAATGAATTTTGAACCAAAGGATTTGGCTCCAAGAATTTTTTCTTCTTTTCTTTTCTTTCTTTTCTCTCTAGAGCCGACTTGCTCCCTTCTCTTTTTTCTTGATTTTTCCTTTGGTTTTTCTTGAAAATTCTAGAGATGGTCATGAATATATATCCCCCTCAACTTGTCACATGTTTGGCACATGGAAATTTATTAATTAAAACATGGGTTTGGGCCTATAGTTGGCCGGCCACCCCTTTAACATTGGGCCTCATTTTTCATTTTTTTTTTTAGCCCAATTCTTCACGAATCATATTTTATAATTCCCGAAACAAATTTCCAAAATTCCAATTTCGCCCCTTAGGCCTTCTCCGTTGTTTCCACACCAACTTCCATAACCGGCATACCAACATTAAGAAAAATCCAAACATGACCTTATTCCTTACAAGTCAAGGTTAATTCCAAGTTTTCCAAATGCGCAAAATTGCCGGATGTAACACCGACAAGGCTGCCACTACAAATGGGAACGTCCCAAAACATAAGTCATGCTAACACAGCTGGACATCATCTATATATAACCCACACATATGTCTACAGACCTCTAAGAGTATCAACAGTAACATATGACGGGACAGGGCCTCGCCATACCCCTAAATAACATATACATATATCAGAAGATCTGTGCCAAAAGTCTAGACTCCGGAACAACGGAGCACTCCAAGATAGCTGAGTAGAAATCCTAAGCTGAAAGTCACCAAAGCGAGAATCTCTACCTGCGGGCATGAAACGGGCAAATTTCGAAGAAAGGTGGTCGGTGCGAGATATGTACTAAGTATATAAAGCATGAAATACATTAAGGAAAATCATAACGGAAGTAGAGATTTCAGGAGACAAGTATGGTAATCAAGAAATCATTGTACATGTGCCTTATGAAATAAAATCATGCATATCATTATCATATACCGTACCCGGCCCATTATGGGACTCGGAATGAAGTCATGTACACATATACCCTACTCGGCCCATATGGGGCTCGGTGCTATAATCATATCATTATATCATCATATACCGTACATCAGCGGGACTCGATATTCATATCATATATACCGTACCCGGCCCATCTAGCGGGGACTCGATGAATAATGTAGTAAACCGTGCATGATAACATACCCCCCGGACACGGTGAAAGATGTAATAACGATGTGCACATGCATGAGTAGTGAGCAACCATATGCAAATTAAATCATCATCTGAGACTCAATAGAATAAACTTGCACTTGAGTATCAAAGGCGATAGTCAAATTAAGTACTCTTTGACTGTCACTATGAGCTATATCAAATAGAGCCTCCGGAATCATAGACACGTATCAAGATAACATGAAATAGCTTATGGAAGTGAAGTGTCATTAGTCATTGTAGAGTCTTTAAGAATAGGAACTTTTCCATACCAACTACTATCCAACGTATAGAAGACTCGAGGGGCAATAGCTCAATTACCTTAAGAGTTCTAACATCAAGAAGTGAATAAGAATCATGAATCACACTCGGAACTTATGAATGGAATTACCCCAAAGCTCATATCATACGTTACTTATATCTAAGACATGCCAAAAGAAAGAAGGGATAGCTTCACATACCTTTAGCGTTTACTCGCAACACAACACGTATATGCTGCCCAATAGTACCTCAACCTATATTAAGACGTCAAGAACTATGGTTAAGCTACGAGGAGATTCAAAACGTATTCTAACGTTAGTAACTCCTTTCTAGATAATTAGACGACGTTTCCTTTATATTTAAACCAACTACATAACAACCAAGCCAACATCAATAATCACACGTTTAAGTACTAATCCGAGACTATTCAAGACAAGACTCGAGAACACTCCGGACAGCCCGCACAACATTCTAAACAGCCCACATTTACAACATTCGATAATAATCTACATACGACTACGACATATTCAAATCATTCTAAATGATCCATAGCCATAACATTTTCATTGAAATGACTTTATAACAGCCCAACTAATACAACAACACAATATATACTCTTAACTAGGCTTAACCTTCCAATTCAACAAGAATAATAACATGCTCAAACAGCCTCTAACCACAACATAAAGAGATGCCCGATAATCTTACGAACACCTACGGATACACCAAGCAAACCACATACGTTTCTTATATGTTATCTCATACAATATTTTCATCCAAATTCGTGATTTATACCAGCCCACACACGACAACAACATCATTCATTCATATGCAAGAAAACTATGTTAATATCACCACAAGTTCTACAACAGCCCACAAAACAAATTCAACCTCAACTTTAACCATTTAATTCCTTCACTCTCATCACATAATTCATGATAACAACAACCAAAATACTACTTAAAATTAATTCATCCATTCCAACTACAATGTACCCCCTTACACGGCTCAACAACACTTCAACATCAACATACATAATTCCATGTATTCAATTCATATCTACCAATTTATAACAAGTCCAAATCACCTCTAAAACATGTAGAAAGGATTAAATCTTACCTCAATAAACTTAGCTCCTTAACTTGCTGAAATTTAGTAAATTAGAATAACAATGTTCTTGCTGCCCCCAAAGATCAACTCCACGTTGCTACAGGTCCTTCAATTGATTGAAATGGCTTGGAAAACAAATTTTTGGCATAAAAAATTAAGAGTTTAAATTGGCACAGCCATGGCCGTGAGCTGCCATGGCTGGAGCTTCTCTCTCTATCTCTTTAATTCAACAATTGTTGAAAATGAATAATGAAGCTGATGACTTATTCAATTAGTCATCTTGTATTATATATATGCTGTCCAAAATGGTGACACATGTCCAGCCACATGACATGTGTCCCATTAACATCCATAACCAATCATAATTGTCCATGTATTTTAGTGGGGCCCACTTAATAATCTGATTTGGCTAGTTAATCCTAAATCCCCACTTAATAATCTAATCATGGTAAATTAATCCCAAATGTCCACTAATATTTCCACTAATTGTAATTAATTAGCAAACCGTGCAATTATTAAAATCGGGATTAAAAGTCCTTGAACTTATCTCGATTAGCTTACGAGTAGTCCGTCGTATAAGAATACGGGGCATAACATCCTTCCCCCCTTTAGAACATTCGTCCTCGAATGTTAAACTAGTCCCATAAGGTCTTACAAAAATTTCAGGGAAGTTTCCTTCGTTGCTATATCATGTAGTCTCATCTACCAATCAATATAATCAAGTGAGGAATTTAGATTACCTGTAGGCGTAGAGAACAAGTACGGATACTTATTCTACATCTCATTTACAGCTTCCCAGATTATCTCTTTCCGATTATTATTTCGCCACAATACTTTGATGGAAGCCACATCTTTAGTACGCAACTTCCTAACTTGGCGACCAAGTATAGCCATAGGGTTCTCCTCGTAAGACAACTCCTCCGTTACCTGGACATCGTCCACGGGGAATACTCTAGAAGTGTCACCAATACATTTGCGAAGTATCGATACGTGAAGGACTGGATGTACTGCTTCCAAATCAGATGGTAGGTCCAACTCATAGGCAACCTTGCTTACCCTACGAATAGTTTGATAAGGCCCAATATACCTCGGGCTAAACTTCCCTTTCTTACCGAATCTCATTACACCCTTTATGGTTGTCACACCCCGACCTTACTAGGGTGTGATGGGCACCGACCCCGATATCACGGACGAGCGAACCCACGGACTCTTGTTACACACGTAATTTTTTTTTTTCTCTAATAAAGATAAAATGCAAAAATAAAAAAAAAAAATTACGTGTGTAACAAGAGTCCCCCCCCCCCCCCCCCGCCGGCCCGATGTGGGGTCGGTGCCCATCACACCCTAGTAAGGTCGGGGTGTGACAAAGTGGTATCGTGTGTGTCCGTCCTAGGGGTTGTCCGCAAAGTCGTGTCCGTGAGTCCTCGTTTATGGTGTGAAGCGCGCCACATTTATAAACGGGAGGCTACGGGCATCTAGGGATTGTTGACCTTCTTTTCCGTCATAGATCGTGCGATAGAGCCAAGTCATAGGAGAATGAAATTCCATATGTAAGCCTTACATACGACGGAAGGAAACAAGTAACGATATGGAAAGTGGTACAAGGGCAAGTCTCAAAATATTTGTTCGTTATCCGAAACAAAGTTCCGATGGCTAGAAGGTGATATGTAGCCATATGCCCCGTAAGGTATTGTTGGCATTTGCGGTGTACGGACTTTGAACGATAAGAATTTGTAAAAGGTGATATGGAAGACCGAAAAAGGGTAAAATAGTAATTGTACAAGAAAGGATGTGTTACGAACATGCCTCGGAATCCGTAAAACTTTGACTCGTTCCGTATTATGTAATAAAGGCCGTATGAAAAAGCATACGCGATTATAGTAGTATTAAGGCACCGAATTCCACCAAAGTTTCGAGGTTAAAGGCGTGCTCGGGTGGGAGCAATTTCGGGATGGGCGACCCGCAAGTATGCAAGAAATTCCAAAGATTAGTCCGTAAAAGACAAATGAAAAACCCGTAATGGCCTAAGTGAAATTAGAATATACGAGATGGTTGGAGACCATAAAAGGCCACGTAACACGCAACGAGGGACTAGAGAAAAGACAGAAAGTACGTCACGACTCTGGAATTTGGATAGGCTTGAATAGCGTCTGGAAGTATTTTGTGGGTTAGTTGATACTAATTATATGTGTATATGTATATGCACATGAATGATATCTCACATGTGAGGGTGTCGACGGAAAATGAAAGGAAAACTTATGATAAGAAATTTTGCAATGTTGTGCACGGAGTTGAAAAGAAAAACCGTTGGCATATGAGGAGCCCTTAAAGGGGGGGAGACCATATTATATTAGACTAAAAAGGGATCACCATATTCTCAAGTATCAGAAAGGAAACCTATGACATGAATTGAGGATTTGTGCGTAAGGTAAAGGATAAGGAATGGGCATAAAGAGAAGAACGACCATAAAACGGGACCCCCGAAGTGCTACAAGACCTCATAAGATCAGTTGAACATTCGAGGACGAATGTTATAAAGGGGGGGAGGATGTTATATCCCGTATTTCATGCATTCGGATAATTCGAGAATGTCGTGGCAAGTTAAAGATAAGATCATTTTCAAAAATTATTTTAATGTACGAGTTGCTAGGAATATTATTTATGAACATTGGTAGTATGGAGAGATTTGGAAAGGCCATGGTAAAAAGGGAAATTTGCAAAATGACCAATGAAAATAATGTGGAAGGTTAGGGCGAAGTGGTAATATTGAGAAAAGTCGAAGGCAAAACGGTAATTTTACACAAGGTTCATGAAAATTCTAAAGAGGCCATATTGGCCATGTGACAAAAAAAAATGAAGAAAGATGACCAAAAATAAAGTCATCTTTTTCCTAGAAATTTAGGAAATTTCTAGAGAAGGGGCATGTGCCCCTCACATGACTTGGGAGATATATATATATATATATATATATATATATATATATATATAAGTGAGGAGTCTTTATTTTAATTCAAGAGACTTGGAAGAGAAGAAAAATTTGGAGAAAAAAAAAAAGAAAGAAGAGAGCAACAAGAAAGAAGCAAATTCGGCCAAGAGAGGGGAGAGAAAGAAGACCAAAAATCTTGCTCAAAAAATTTGTTTCTCCTAGTATTCCCACTAATTCAAGGGTCCTCTCCAACGTGTCATAATCGTTGAAACAAGAAAACCGCTCTTTAGTGCGAAATTCCAACCCTAGCTAAGTGGAGAAGTTGTGAAGAAAGGTAAGATTTCATCCTCTTTTATATGTTATGAAGGGTTTGTTCATGTTGTGGTATGTGGAAATGGACGAAATTCATGGAAATATGGATGTTGGCATAGTGGCCGTGTGTGCATGTAGCCGTGCATGTATGTGTGTAGGAGTAGTGATTCAATCATCTTATTTAAGTGTTTTGGTTGTAGTTGTCAGGACTACTATATTGGCAATGAAAGTTTGATGATTTTGGTTAAGGTTGTGAATGTTGGTGGGTTGGCCGTGTGGTATATATGTTGTGTAGGAAAAATGAATAAATTTCTATGTAGTAATTTGATTGTTGTTGATGTGTATTCTATGACGAAAATGAGAATTTGATGGTTTAAATTGATGTTGGAATTGTTATGGGCTGATTTGGAAGCGAATATAATGTTAGTGTCGTTTCTCTATTTATGAGTATAATGTTGCTAAGGTGTGTATTGTTGAGGAAGTTTATGAATTTGGAGGATAAAGATGTGTTGGTGATATTGTTTGTTGAAGTTGAAGGATTCGGTGGTATGGGATCGTTATGAATATTGTAAGTATTGTTGGAATAATTGTTGGTATTGTCGTTGTTGATTTGTTGGCCGAGTTCCATTCTCGGATTTTTCGTGGTATTGTTGGCCGAGATAGAATCTCGGGGATGGTGCATTTACGGGGGAAATCTTTCTTGAAATTTCGAATATAAGTGGATTTATTTGAAAGATTAAGACAAGTATTGATTAAGATTGAATCCTTAAAGCTTTATGATTAATATTTGGTAAATGTGACCAATTGTAGATTTTGAGGAAACGGGATTTGAATTTGGAGAAGCGTAAGAGACAAATAAGGTATGTAAGGCTTATCCTTTCTTTTGGCATGTCCTAGTTGTAATAGGCTTGATTACAAGTCTCGGGGACGATTCTACTCTTAGAAATCCGAGTTTGAATTTGGCCCTTTTTCATTCAACACAATTGAATTAGACATTCTATACTTTATTGGAAAAATAACTTAAACATCTATAACTTTCATAAATGGAACCGAACTACCCTAAGACCTTCACAAGCGGCTCTATAGAGCCTAAAATTCGTAATTTATGTACGTCACCTCAACTTGATCCGAGGTGGGCCCACATGTCCCGAGACCTACTTACATTGCTCTATTTGGCCTATTTCTGTACAATAATTAAAGGGAAACTTTTGGTTATGGTTTCGAGATTGTTATGATTCGTATGCATTCTCTGACATAAGAATTTTGATATAAGTGTTCTGATACGAGTACTCTGATTTGATCATTCTGATAAATATTCCGATATAAGTATTTTGATATGAATAATCCGATATAAATATTCTGATATAAGTATTCTGAGTTAGGTATTCTGGTATAAGCATTCCAACATGATAAACTCGATATGAGTATTCCGATACAAGCGTCTCATGTAAGTATTCTCGATGCACGGCATTCCGATATAAGTATTCCGGATAAGTATTCGGCTATGAGTACCTGGATATGAGTCTTCTGATCTGAGTATTCTGATATGAGTGTGCTCTGTAAGCCCTAATATTTTTCACGTACTATCCCGGATCGCTTAAAAAAGTCCGAAGAGGTTTCTGTATTTCAAACGCTCATAACTTCCCGATACTAATTTGGAAGAACCCGAAATTCGTTTCTGAGCCTTCGAATGTCGGTAAGTGTACGTATTCATCGAGTCTGGATTTATGTGCATATGGTTTCTCACGACTCTGCTCGTGCATGACTCAATGCATCTTTCTTTGCGTCCCGTGCCGTGTGTTCGTTATGTTCTTGTACGTACTCCACGGTACGATTCCATCGCGTCCCGGCCAGGAGTTCGTTATCGTGCTCTTCCTTTGCATTGTTCACCGCGTCCCTCATAGAGAGGGCCGGGTTCGTTATATGTATGTTTATATATCATCATGAGTTGGGAGTGGCGGCCAGGATGGCACATGATGACTCGCCCACCGCGTCCCGTACTAGAGGGCCGGGTTCTGTTACATGCACATATGATGCATGCTTTTGGAATATGATGATTTTGCTTACCGCGTCCCTCACTAAAGGGTCGGGTTCTGTTATGTGCATATATGTTATATGATTCTGTTTACCGCGTCCCTTATCACAGGGCCGGGTTCTGTTATAAGCATACATGACATATGATTTGATATGATTAATTATCCGCGTCCCTTCGTAAAGGGCCGGGATCTGGCATCTGTGTGAATATTATATGATTTCGATATGCATAGTCTGTGTCCGGAAAGTAAGCATGGTCTGAATATTATGTACGTTCTGTATTCCATCCGTGGTCTGAATATTCTGTACGTTCTGTATTCCGTCCGATACATGACATCATCTGAGCATTCTGTACGTTCGATATTCCGTCCGATATATGACTTCGTCTGAACATTCTGTACGTTCTGTACTCCGTCTGACGTGTGACATCACCGGTGTACTCTGTATTTTCTGAACCTCTTCGGACATGCGATCTATGATTGTAAAATAGGCATTTCGGTACTCTGGACGACTCGTTTACTTTCAGTACTCCTTCTGATATATGAGACAGGTATGTATGATTTGTGTCTGAAAAATAAGCGTCTGGTATTTTGAGTAATGTACTTATCTTTTGGTCCTGTCTGTCTCAGTTATGGTTCTGTTTTCTGTATTGCATGCCTTACATACTCGCACATTTTTCCGTACCGACCCCTCGTCTTCGGCCGCGTTTCATGCCGCGCGGTACTCTAGACGAGTTTGAAGTTATTATGGAAGATGTTCCGGCCGAAGATGGCAAGCTCCATTCTCCCTAGAGGTCGCCGAGCCGCAGTTTGTTATTACGATTTTTGGATTTGTGTTAGAGACTTTGCAGACGTCGTGGGTGTGGTTGTCACCGTAAGCGGCCAGGCCACCGATACGTCATATGTGTTAGTTCTCGTCTCGACTACGATTTTATGTAATTTAAAGGCAACGAAAGAAATGCTTCTAAAAATTGTATTTTTGCATTTTATCTTTATTAGAGAAAAAAAATTTACGTGCGTAACAAGAGTCCGTGGGTTCGCTCGCTCCGGATGTGGGGTCGGGTGCCCATCACACCCTAGTAAGGTCGGGGTGTGACAATGGGTGACACCTTCAAGAACACCCAATCACCAATCTAAAACTCTAAGTGTCAGCGTCGATTATCTACATATGGCTTCTGTCGACTCTGGGCAGCTAATAACTTTTCCTAAATAAGCTTCACCTTATCAACAATCTGCTGAATCATATCTGGGCCGATTAACTTAGCCTAGCTAACATCGAACCAACCAATAGGTGACCTGCACTTCCTGCCATACAAAGCCTCATATGGTGTCATTTGGATACTGGAATCGTAGCTATTGTTATAAGCAAACTCAATAAGTGGCAAACAATCGTCCTGGCTTACCTCTCAAGTCAATAATACGGTGCCCGCAACATATCTTCTAGCGTGCGAATAGTACGCCGCCCGTCCGACAGTCTGAGAATGAAATGTTGTGCTAAGACTCACTTGTGTCCCCAATCCCTTCTGGAATTATCACGACCCAACCCCGTAGGCCGTGACTAGTGCCCGATCTGGGCACCCAAACACACTTATCATACGCTATCACAAATTATATCAAACACATCCAAGTATATAACAGAAGCCGACAAGGCTGTGTTCAAAATTTATATAATTTCCAAAAAAATTTCGGCAGAGTTTCCTTTGTTTTACGGACTATCCAAAATAACCCCGCGTTACGAAAAATACCAACAAAGGCCACACAAAATAACAGAGCAACATATATACATATGCGGGCGACAGAAGTCCCCGGCGAATGGAATCGCCCAAACACAACATATACAAACACAACCGTACGGAAGTAGGCACAACCCACAAACATGTCCACGTACCCTAAATGTATTTACGGAATCATATGACGGGACGTGGCCCCGCCGTACTCATGAACAAATATATACAATGCAACGGACGAATATATGTACCAAAATATAAACTCCGTAACGAGAGGGAGCACTCCAAATAGCGAGAAGAGGGTGTCCTAAACAAGTGGATCACCAAATCGTGCGTCCGTACCACTTCAGTATGAAACGAAATTTCCCCAAAGAAAGGGGGTCCGACAAATATGTACCGAGTATGCAAAGCGTAAAATGTAATATACAAATCTCGGGTCACAATCGAAATAGAGGTACGAGAAAGTAAATGCATTTCCAAAATATCAAAATATTACTTCAAAATATAAATCATGCATAGGCACAGGAAATATGGTCGCCCGCTGCGTCGATGGCGCCATAACACAAGATAACACCGTAAAGTTTCAAATCTCCGAATCTCCGTCACATATCATACACAAGATATCGCCATACACGCATCACACCAAATATAAGTGGAACCCCGGCCCTCGGCGAGGAACTCGGTGAACCATGAACACAAAGATAACACCGGAATACATCATAACGCGCACGACAACGAACCGGCCCGGAACCGGCGAACGATAATTATAGTAGGCACGAGCGGAGTAGTGAGGAATCATATGCATAAAATCATTGTCATAATCCAAAAGATAAGTAAAATAATCATATTTGAAATCGAATAATAATTACAACATTCTCTTTCAAAAGTTGTCAAAATTTCATAAAGGAACGTCGCGGGACCCACGGACGGTGTAGACCCGAACCGGGCCCGCCTATGAAAAATATACTCATTCTATATCATACAAACTCCTACGAAAATTTCAAAGCAATCCGAGCTTTTCGAGAAAGTTATGGGCGTTTGTAGCTTTAGAATCGTTAAAGAATAAATTCTTTCAAAAAAAAAAAATCAGCTTTCACATAACCTTTGCAACTTATGAATTCCAAGGATATAAGGATCAATGTTATGGCATATTAGCACAAGAATACCAAGGAAACAAATGCGAATCATAGACAAGCTCGGATTGCGAGAATAGAGTTTCCTAGAGGCTCGTATCATAGCCTAATTTAACTAAGGCATGCCAAAAGAAAAGGTTACTTTACATACCTCAAACGCTCTCTAATATGATCCAACTCAAGCTAAGTCCAACCTATGATTCGGGCTGCCCACGATCGATAAACAAGCCATAAAATGCCAAACATTAGCTAAAGACTTTTTGGGCATTAAATTCCAAATTCGCCCTTAATTCTACGAAATTGGGCAAAGATTTCCCCTTGTAAATAGGCTACCCCAGAATTCAACTCGGCCAAAACAATCAACAACAACAACAATAACCAACCTAGCAACATCAACAACTAATCCGGAAAGCAATACAACAACAATAGCTTTTCCATTATTCAACAACTTACATAAATTCAATTCGACGACTTGCATTCAAGCCAACGTCGACGCTTATACATTCACATACTAACCCGAACCCATACCAACCATATTTAAAGACATTCTAATCAATTCATACAATATTTCCAACAATCCATATGTTATATCCCGCCTTTTTGCATAATCGGAAAATTCGAAATAATTGTGAGTTATGAGAAAGAAGGCCATGTTTGAATTTTTTAGTAGGTGTGGCGATGTGGAAGCTTGAATGTGAAAACACCGAAGAAGGCATATGGCAAAATTGGAATCTCGAAAATTTGTTTTAAATTTGTAAAATATGATTCGTGAAGAATCGGGCCAAAAAAAAAAAAAAAAAAAAAAGTGAGGCCCAAGATTTAGAGTGGCTGGTCATAGCATTGGCCTTGGCCCAAATCCATGTTGTTGATCATGTGACCAAGATGTGATCAACTAATTATATTAAGAGGGCAACTTTCAAGGAAACTTCAAGAAAAAAATCAAACAAGTCAAGGAAAAAATGGCCCATTCGGCCGTGAGAAAGAGAGAAAAAGGAAGGAAGAAAAATTTTTCTAGCCTTCAATCTTGTTCCAAACTTGTTATCTTTGTGATAATCTCACTAAGTTCAAGGTGTCATAAGATGGTATAATTAGTTTGGCGAGGGAAGTAACGTTGGTGGCGAGGAGGACTTATTGGAAAAGGTAAGGATTTCATGTTTTATTGTGTTACGGAAGGCTATATATATATTATGGTATGGAATTGAATAGAAATCATGGAATGGTGTTTGTGATGTGTGAGCCGTGTGTGTGTGTGTGTATATTTACGTGTATGTATGGTTGTGCATGGAAGATACGTTGAATTTAAGTGGTATTTCTAGTTGTGATTATGGTGGAATTCATATGAAAATGAAAGTTGAATGAATTTGATGGAAGTTGGGAAATTAGATGTTGGCCGTGTATTATGGAAGTTGAAATGAAAAAGAATTAATTTTGTTTGTTATGTTAATTGTGTCGTTAAGGCTTTATGAAGTAGATGGAAGAATAATGGTTTAAGCAATATGGAGAATTGGTTGTTAAGTTGTGCCTTAAAGTATGTGATTCTATTATAGTTTATGTAATTATGGGAATGAAAATTGTAAGATGTAAATTATGATGGTGGTTAATGGAATCGAAAGGTAAAAAAATATGTTATGGAAGTTTATGTTGAAGCTCTGAAGTTGAAGTTTGAACGAATTAGGTTTCGCCAAACTTTTGTATAACTGTGAAATAATGTGAAATGTTCGGGAATTGTATTTGATGGTCTTGAATGAGTAAACGAGTACGAAAGTATTGATATTGGTTTGAAAATGTGAAGCTAGTCGAAGTTATTGCTTTATGAAGAAAGGGTATCAACTATGTTATATTGTGATTTGTAGCGATTGTTGTGATTGTTGATGTTGTTGTTGGTTTGCTGTTGGTTGATATCCGAGCCGAGATAAATTCCTGGGCGTCATATTTATAGGGGAGGTGCTGCCGAAATTTCAGAGTCCAAATTTAACCAAAGTCAAATGTTAACTTGCATGAATAGTAACTCGGTAAAGATGACCATTTGGCAGCTTTTTGGACGAAACGGGAGTTGAGATTCGAGGAGCGTAAGGCACAATCAAGGTATGTAAAGTCTTTGCCCTTTATTCTTTGGCATGTTCGAATGTAATGTGCTTCTGAAATCGAGCCTCGAACGCACTCTCGCTCTCACAATCGATTGAAAATAGCCCAAAATCATTCAGTAAGATTGACTTATTCTTTTACCTTTGGTCGACGAAACAAGCTATATGTATGTAACTCCCATAAATGGAGTTGGAACATCCTATAATGATTATTGGACGACTCCCTAGAATTACTATCTATTATTTACGTATATCATCGCGACGGTCCGAAAAATACAAAACCTGATACTCCCGTATGACTCAAATTGATCTATTTCTCGTCCGTTCTTCATAGGTAACTCTAATTATGTTCTCATTCGCTAACTAATAAGTATTTTGACCGTTCTTCGAATCTCAACATTATTCTCATCCGTAACGACTTTGGACATTCTGTTTCGATATAATCCGACTATTCGATTCGATTCGTTTCGAGCTATTTCGCTTTTAATCAAGTTCTAGAGTGTCGGTTCCGTATGTATATGGTTTCTCATTTGTCCGTTCGTGGATGCCTCAACGCTTCCTTCACCGCGCCCGGCCAAAGTTCTCAGAATCTCGGCACTTCCACCGCATTGTTCACCGCGTCCCCGGGATTGTGCGGCCGGATCCGTTCGTATTTGATATGATCCGATTATGTGATATGGGGATGGCGCGGATGGCATTTGATCTGATTCTCGTTCGTCCACCACGTCCCCGTACTACGAGGGCCGGTTCCAAGCCCTCACCGCATCCCTTATTAAAGTGGGCTTCGGATCCGTCCGCATCCGACTATGATCCGATTATGGAATATGTATGTTTGTATATGCTACGACTCGCACGCATGATCTGAAATTCGATATGCGGATGGGAGGACCGCCCGTCACATTCGTACGTCCGATCCGGATTCCGATTCCCCGTCCGCCACACATTTGAGATCCTCGGTTCTCGGGGTTCCGAGAATCCGTCCGCACGCTCTCGTAAGTCCGATTCCGCTTATGACCCGCCCGTACGCCCGTAAGTCTCGATTCCGCTTATGATTCCCGTCCGTACGCTCGTAAGTCCGACTCCGCATGAATCCGATTTCGTCCGCCCATTTCTAAGATTCTCGTCCGTTACGATCTTACATATCCGACTCGGTTATTTTTAATTATGTATGTTTCTCTCGCTTACATACTCTCGCACACTTTTGTCGACCCCCGTTCGTCTCTGTGGCCGTGTTACATGTCCACGTGCGCGCACGCGCGCACGGTACGCCGCCGCTTAGGATATCGTCCGTCGTTTGGAGAGCTCCTTTGATCCGGAGGCTAACACTTTTGGTATATATTTTCTCGTCGTATGTATGTTCGTATATATGATCATTCGGGGTACGACGGGGCCCGTCCCGATCTTCTCGATTCTCGTTCGGTATGTTAGAGTTCGTAGACATGATTGTGGGTTGTGGGTTGTCACCGTTCGGATGGTGGTGTGCGAGTTGCGACTTTGTCCGATATAATAGCCCCAATCTAAGCGCTTCGCACGTGTTTCGCCCGTATGTATATATATACATGTATGTTCGTGCGACGCACCTTATATCCGTATGGATTTATGTATGTTAAACGGGGTAGCTATTTGGTATATCGGATCCGTTAGGGTAGGTACGTACGGGTGTCCAAGTAGGACACCAGTCACGGCCCATGGGGTTGGGTCGTGACACCATAAATTTTCCCAAGCTACCCGAAAACAGCCCCTAAACCGAGACACCCCTTTTTCATGCTCCTCATTTCCAAACCATGATTTGTATCCACAATTTATTCTAACAATGCTATCTCATCCATATCAGTCCGCAACATTTACAACATCAATTTGAGTTAATAAACATTCATTTCTAACATAGAATTCATAGCGACGACGACTAAAACATTAAGCGACGTTCATTCGTGCATTGTCATATAATGTGACCCATTTCGAACAACACTACACATATACATATATGGATGATTTTCAATTGTTCTTCACCTTACAATGCTCATAATAAATTAACTAGGCATTAATTCATATTCAACACAACACAACATAACACACCCTACCCCCCCAAGCCCACCCCAATTCCTCCCCAAAATTCCATATTTCATGATTTTCCTCCCTTATAACATAC
>NW_026719160.1:0-12047 GCF_029784015.1 Lycium ferocissimum | reverse complement strand
CCGAGGGGGATTTCCAAAAAATTTTGTTTCGTTACTTACCTACAATTTATATTCTGCAAGACACCAGCATAGAACATGTAGAGTAATTTTGTCCATCCTATAGGCGAAAATTGGATACTGCATAGGATCGGAAGTAGGTCGTGCAACCTAACGATTCTCAAGATTTTCATTTTTTGAGGTCAACTCAAAAATTTCTCACAATATTCTATTTTAAACCTTGTTCATAACATGATATTAGTGGTAATGGTTCTTGAATTAAATTAATTGGTTATTAGAGTATGTGGTGAGACCTTGCTTATTTTACAGTTAATTTTTATTAGAAACTTATTAAAGTGTTATAAAGAAGTTACGAGACTTAGAGTATATTTGAAACAATGATGAAATATTATGATGGTATGTCATTGTAGTGGTGATCATAAAGAAGATCTAGTATAAGGCATGAATAAGAGGATAAAGTAGTTAGGAATTGAAAGATATAGGCTATTGTAACGACCCGTTTGGTCGTTATAGCGTTTTGACCCATTCACCCCCGTTTACCTTTCTTTGAGCCCTATTTGTACAATTTTGACCGCAAGGATGGGTTGTATGGTTCCCGAGATATCTGGGCGAGATTTATGATGACTTTTGTGAAATAGGGCCTTAAAGTGAGAAGCGTTTGACCAATAGTTGACTTTTGGGTAAAAAGACCGTATTCGAAATCACGCCAGTCGACAGTCCGGATGGTCGATTATGACTTGGTGGATATTCGTTCGGCTCCCCGAGACACTCGGGAGAGTTTTGGGTTATTGTCGGAAAAGTTGGTCCCGGGGCTATCAGTCCTGGTCGAACGTACCTCGGTTGGGAAATTTTGAGACCACGAATGAGTCTGTAGCATATTTTTGTGAGTGAATGCATGTCTGGTTTGTATCTAGGAGGTATCGGGTGATTGTCATATTTCAGGATTGAGTTAGTGAAAAACCAGGGAAATTCTGGTGTCTAGTGTCCGCCGTAGCGACACCAGATGCGTCGTAGCGGACTCGCCACGTCAGTGGCTCGGGTCCGCTGGCGAAGCTTGCGGAGTTATGGTGAGTCGCCATAGCGGTTGGTAGTACGCGTGGCGGACTCGATGATAACGGGTGGCCAACACGGCGGCCCGAACTCGCGCGGACAAGGGAGCCGTGCGGCGATGACGCGACTCGTATTCTATTTAATGCCTACACAAAACCCTTCATTTATCATTCCTAAGCAACTTTGAAGCGATGTGAGGATATTCTTGGCTGATTTCCCTTGTGGGTAAGTACTCTAACCTAGAATCCATTCCTTTACCTTTCTTCAGCTTGAATCCATGCTAGAAATTCCATAGAACTTAAGAAAGAAGATGGGTTTTGATATCTATTTCATATTTGAGTTTAAGTCTTTCTAAATGAGAATTGTTGGTGGATTTGACTAATCTAAGTATGGAATTTGATGATTTAGTAACTAATAGGCTTGAATCTTCTATTTTATTTGATGAAATAGAAGGTTTGAAAGTTAGGGTTTATACCTAAATTAGGGGTTTTGAAATGAATGGTGAAATTGATCTATTATGGAGTTAATTTAGCAATTGAAAAGTAGAATTGAACTTCTAGAACATGGGTTACCAATTTTACCCTTGAAATACCCGTTTTACCCTTAGCTGTTTTCTTCCCTTTTCCATAGTTGATTTGGATTTGAGCGAAGTATAGCAATATGGGTATCGTTGTTTCTTATTTCTAACATAGAATTCGATGATGGATAGACTTTGAGGCTCTCCGAAAAGAAAAGGTGGAGGTTTGATTGTTCGTGGCTGTTATATCCCGTATTTTGTACATTGGGACAATCCGGGTTAACCATGATAAGTTAGGGACAAGACTATTCCGGGATACAAAGTCGAGACTTTTAACCACGATTTTGTTTTAAGACATAAGTTACTTATGATTTTGTGGTATGGAATATTAAGGAAATTTGGGGTTAAAAGTTAATATTTAGAAGTTGATTATTTCATGAATTTAAGGGAAAAAAACAAGAAAAAAAAGTGGCGGCCACATGGGTGTGGGCCAAGACACATGGATGGTTATTACATGTAATAAAAGATGACTAAGTAGATCATATTCATCATCTTTCAACACTTAAGAAAAATTCAAGAAACTTGGAGAAAGAAAAAGAAGGCCATTCGGCCATAGTGATGAAAAATTTGAAGTCCAAAACCTTCATCAAAAAAATAATTTCTTCTAGCAAATCAACCAATTGGAAGGTCCTCTTTAACGTGGTGTAGTTGTTGGAACAAACAAAACATTCATTCTTGCAAGAACAAACCTAGCCAAGTTGTGAAGTTAAGAGAGAAAAGGTAAGGATTAATCTTTTTTTTCATATGTTATGGGATGATTTGTGTATGTTGTAGTATGTAGAAATGGATGAAATTCATGAAATATTGCATGTTGAAGTTGGGCCGTGAATATGGGATATTGTGTATGGCTTGTAGCCGTGTATATGTGATGTTGTGTAGGAGTGATGATTTAATTCTATTTATCATGTTTGGTTGTTGTAGGTGTTGAAATGGATGAGAATCATGATATATGTGTGTGATGGTGGCCGAATATGGGTCATTTTGTATGGCAAGGAATGAATTAATTTTTGTTTAGTGTTTTGGTTGTTGTTGTTATGGATTCCATGTTGATAATGAGAGTTTAATGATCCAAGTTGAAGTTATAATTGTTGTGGGCTGATTTGGGAGTTAACGTGGTTGTAGTGTAGTTTTTATATTTAGGAGAATGACATTGTTAAAGTGTGGATTGTTGGTGTAATTCATGAATTTGGGAGAGAGGAATGTGTTGTTGTGTTGTTCTCGGGTTTGGGGGTGGTTTTCGAGTGAATTGGAGTGTTGGTTGGGTTGTCTTGAATATTGTGTGGGTTGTTTAAAGTGTTCTTGAATATTGTTTGAATGGTTTCGGATTAGTAATTGAACGTGTGAGCATTGGTATTAGTTTGATTATATGTGGTTAGTATAATGGAATGTTGTTGAATTATGTAGAAAAGAGTTACTAACGTTAGAATGCGTTTTGAATTGATTATTGATGTTATAAACGTGGTTGTTGGTATTGTTGTTGAATTTATAGGGGAAATGATGCCCAAGTTTCTGTAGAATTAAGTGCTAGTTTGGAATTGAATCCCTAAATGCCTATGGCTAATGTTTGGTATCGATGATGTTGTTGTAGATCTTGGGAGTCCGAGACTTAGGTTTGGATTAGCTTTGAGAGCGTTCGAGGTATGTAAAGCCTAACCTTCCTTTCTTTTGGCATGTCTTAGTTGTAAGGGCTATGCTACGAGCCTCGAACTCTGTTCTTGCGATCCGAGCATGTCTACGATTCTTTATTCACTTTTTAAAGTTGGCATTTGTAATGTAATAGTATTATGGTTCCTATGTCTTTGGTAAGATTGGATTTCAAATGTTGCATAAAGATTTTATTTTTAAAGGATGCTACGTCTAATAATCGTCGTAACTTTCGTAGACAGAACCGGATCGCCTCGATATGCTCGTAGGAGGTTCTGAAGCGTATAATGACTATACCTTTCATAGGCGGGCTCGGGTTGGGTTGACGCTCGTCCGTGGGTCCCGCGACTTTCCTTTGTTTAGTTCTAAAGACTTTGTGACAGAACTTAATACAGCTATCACCTCGACCCTCGAAAGTTGATTATTTACTTATCTGTTGAGTCTGTAATGATGATTTTTATGCATATGGTTACTCACGACTCTGCTCGTGCATCCTGTTGTACCTTTCGCCGAGTCCCGGGCCGGTTATGTCGTCGTGCGCACTATGTTATATTTCGGTGTTGTCTTGTGTTATAGTTCACCGAGCTCATCGTAGGTCGTGGACCCTATATATATTTGGTGTTATGTTGTGTTATGGCGTTATGATGTGTTATGGAGATATGTCGGGATGGGAGATATGAAACCTTCGGTGTTATCCGTGTTATGGCGCCAATGACAAAGCGGGCGACCATATTCCCCGAGCCCTATGCATTATTTGTGTTTTAAAAGTAAACGTTTTGGTATTTTGGATATTATACTTATTTTCCGTATCGTTTCGATTATGATTCGCGATCGTATTTCTTGCTTTGCATACCCGCACCTATTCCGTCTTCGACCCCCTTTCTTCGAGGGTCGTTTCATGCCCGCGCGTACGCACGCCCGTTTCGGTGATCCGCCAGCCTCAGACACCTATTCTGCTATTTTGAGTGCTCCCTGTTCGGAGCCTATATTTTGGTATATACTCTTCCGTTGTATATATATATATTTATTCGGGGGGGTACGGGGCGGGGTCCCGTCATATGATTACGCTCGTTCTTCGTAGGTCCGTAGACATATATGTGGGTTGTGTATATTCTTTGTTCAGATGTGTTCGTATGTTTTATGTTTTGGGCGGTCCCATTCGTCGTGGCAGCCTTGTCGGCTTGCGTTTGTATATATTTTGGGACGTTGCGCCATATGATAGCCTTGCTGGCTTCTGTGATATATATGCTTGTCCATGCGAAAATTTGGAGACTACGTATGATCTTTGTATATGTATAAGTTATCGTAATGCGGTTCGGTTAATGAATGTGTTTGGGTGCCCGGCAGCACTAGTCACGGCTACGGGGTTGGGTCGTGATAGTGCTCTTTGCTCACCGCCCGAGGCAGATACGACACCTTATGGTTAGACTTCGGTTAGCGAAGCATATGTAGAGTTGATGATTGTTGGAGAAAGCATGTACACATTTGGGTAAGAAGTTAGGATGGATTACTTAGGTTGGTATTGTTGTTTGGTTGTGGCTTGTTGCCTTGTTGTGATCTATTAGCTTGTTGCCACGTGTGTGATACTGGACTTGTTGTTGAGTTGCATTATCATGATGGTGAACCCGTATCTCTCATTTATTGGGTATTTATGTGTCCATGTGTGGCACAATTGATATTGATAGATTCTCATTGGCACTGATATCATTCATGCATTCATACTAATACATTTGGATCGGGCGCCGCAACTTATATTGGGTCGGGTTGCGCGCCGTAAAATACTTTATATGTATATTGGATCTGGTTGTGCGCCGCAACATATATATACATATTTTGGATCGGGTTGCACGTTTCGCAATATATATATATATATATATATATATATATATATTGGATCGGGTTGTGCGCCGCGGTAGGTACATGGACTTCGCGGGTCCCCCATGGGTCATGACTATCGAGGCGTGGAGGCATTCCGCTCGGAGCGTGTGTGTATCATTGCATTGCATATGCATTCATCATTATCATCTCATTTTGCATCTATTGATCGGATTCGTGGATTGTACTTGTGGTTGTGATCATGCTGAGGAATTGTGGGAAACTTGGCAGACTTGTGTTTAGGTGCTTCACCATAGGCTATGATCCGGCTACCTTTATGTACTTGTGATACTACTTTGGACTATGTCAATTAATACTTGATTGTGAGCATGTTTATCTTTCAGTCTCTTCCTTTATATATGTTAGCTAGCTGTTGTCGACCTATGATACCTACCAATACATAGTGTTTGCACTGATACTACCTTGCTGCATTCTTTTATGAATGCAGAGTGCGTGATAGGGTCGACTTTCTCTCCTTGTAGCTGATTCTTGAGTCTTTGCTGACGAGCATCCAGGGTGAGCAAATGGATGGATCCGTAGCCTAAATGCCTCTTCTTATTTACTTGTCTTATTTTGATGTTCCGAGACAGTATTCCACTTTTCAAACTATGTATTCATATTCAGACTTAGAGTATTTGTAGTAGTGGCTCTTGTACGGCCCTAGAACAGATTCCTTGGGATTGTTTGTATTATTTCCGTACTTATTTACTTATCTATTCTAGACTTATTATATATATTTGATGGTTGGGTTACTTTATTGTTGATTTGAATTGTGCTTAAGGGACGGGTTCACCTACTAGGTAGGAAAAGGGTAGGCGCCCATATATTCCCCGATTTGGGACGTGATAAGTTGGTATCAGAGTCCTAGGTTATCCAATCTATAAGTACAAGAGCATGTCTAGTAGAGTCTTGCGGATCGGTACGAATAGCTCCGTACTTATCTGTGAGAGGCAATAAGACATTTAGGAAACTTCGAATTCTTTCATTCTTTCGTGCTACTTCATTCAAATTGGTGTCTAGTTGATTACAATTGGTATCTGAATTTCCTTGTCTTAATCACCCACGGAAGTTGGGAACTCGTCCTTAAATTCTTATGCGAACAGTTTGTCTATGACGTGTTGTGGTATGGTACGAGATGTGTTATCCTGATTCGGACGGGTGACCAAGTTTAGTTTCTAGATTTGGCTTGAGGATTCATTTGTGAGGGATCGTGGTTAAGACTCGTTTATTGTCGGGGTTTTCTTGAGAAATGGGAAAGATGGCACGTAGGGTCAAATGATCTCCATGTTTCAGCGTAGGGTTGCTCGAAAGTCGCAAAAGTGCATTTATGGCTTAACAAGAATGATTTGTTCGAGGTATGATTGGTTTGGGAAAAGTTTCAACATCGTCAAGGTATTATGATGGCTTGCGTGGCAAAGGTGTACCAATGGCAGGTCAACAATTTAGCGCTGACAGTGTATTAGATGTCGATATGCGAAGACGAATATAAGTTTGATAAGGACCATCGGATTTGGGTGAAGGGATAGCGACCGCGTGCGACAAAGAAGACAAGTTGAGAATGAGGACATAAAGGACGACTTTTGTGGGAAACATATAGCGAAGTAAGATTTCTTAGGGTATTTTGGTATGAGTACTTTTCGTGTTAATGGGACGGAGGCGTAAGGAAGACGATGTGGATAGATTGATCTCCGCTATTAGGGAGGGAAAAATTGGTATCTACTATCTTTGTCAGGATAAGGTGGCACTTGGTACGAGGGTGGATTTCGTGTTCCTTTGTGAATGGTTCAGTTGGACTTCGACATGACTATATGATAGAGGTTTGTGGGTTCTTTTAGGAAAGTGGTTATCAGTTCTAGATCCGGAAGCAAGGTTACTTGCGATGAATGGAGACTTAAGATATTTGGCATCTGTGTTCCTGGTCCTTCAGTAAAGGGTGTGTTCATCGGGTCTTCGTGTTTAGAGGAATGGTAAGGATATTATGGAATTAAGAGGTAGTTGATTTGAGAGTTATGTTGTGGTCATTCATGGTAGGATAGACATAAGGGTTCAGTGTTAAGTTGGTATAATGGGTTATGCCATGGGCCAATGAGAGCCAACGGTTGACTAATAAGAATGACTCTAGTGTTGGACAAGTGCGAAGTTTAGTACTCAAGGAGCTATCGGGTGTTGCATCTAATATTGGATTAGGGTTGAGAGCTTTGTACCTATTGTGTAAGTTTTGGCTAGCTCCTGCTATTTTTGGTATTGCTACTCGGTTGAGTTGATCGAATGAAAGGGATAATCACGCGAATTGTTAGAGGTGTTCTGGTTCGACAATTGGGATGTTCAAAGTGGTAAATCAATGATGAGGTTTGAATTAATTCTAGTTGTGGAGAACATTTCAAAATTTGAGTTAAGGGAATTTGAGCAAAGGCACCGTGGTGGAGATACAAGAGGACGTTAGTAGGACTGTGTATGTGATACGCTGGATTTAAAGAATATTCAGTTTAGAGTTGAGTGAGTTAAGGGAACTCTATGGTGTAGAGTATGTGGCCTACTACTATCTCCAGGATTGACTCGGCTAGGTTGCAACACTTGTGATTATGCGGTATTCTAATAAGTGGGTTCGAGTAATGGTTAGACGGTGGCGATGATTGTGATTTGATTAGAATTGAGGAATTAAAGAGTCAAGAAAATGTATAGTTGATCGAGAATCGGTAAGAATGAGGTACATCTTCGGATTTACTTGGGTCACTATGGATTGTGGTGTTTTTTCATGCATATTTCATATGGGTTGTGGTTGTTGAGTACGCTTAAAGAAGGAAGTCTACAGAAATGGACTAAGTGATATGACAGAGTTCCGTGAGGTTTAGTGATCAGCAACTAGAGAGAAGCAAATTTCAGGTAACCGAGTTGTTAAGTCTTATGGAAGTTTTCGCGTGGTAAGCAACTGGCAATTTTGTAACACCTCTTCGTTGACGAGTTAGCAGCGGGTTCAAAAAAGAGAGGAATTTGTAACGACCCGTTTGGTCGCTATAGTCTTTTCGGTACTTTTGACCTTTCCCGAGCTTGTTTAGCTCACATTTGACCTGAGGGAACTGTTGACATACTTCCCGAGGTCTTTGGGTTTGATGTGGGTGACTTTGTGGGAAGTTTGGGCTTAAAGCGAAAAAAAGTTGACTCGAATTTGACTTTTGGGTAAACGGATCTTTTTAGGGAATCCATCGAGTCCGAGAGGTCCGGATGGTCATTGAGAACATGTGCGTATATTTGATTTGGTTCCCAATGCACTCGGGTGCATTTTGGGACTTGGGTTAGGAAATTGATTTTGAGGTATTGGGGTTAACTCGATTAACGAGACCTCCGTTGGGAATTTCGAGACCTCCGTTCGTAGCGTGTTTTTATGTGTGTCTGCGCATATGGCATGTGAGCAGATAGCTTCGGGTGATACTCAGGATTTTGGGTAAAGATTAGAAAACTTGGGGGATTCTGGTGTCTGGTGCCCCGCCCTAGCGGCACCATTAACGCAATAGCGGTGGCCATGCCTAGTGTCGTCTAGCGCATTGGGCAGTCGACCGCCGTCCGGGTTGTCGCCGAAGCGGTGTATAGATTCATTAAGTAAGTGTTAAAAGCCCTAAGTTCTTCATTCATTACTATTCCGACTTTAGAGTTATTGGGAGCATTTCAAGGCGATTCCGGGGGGAAAATCATTGTGGTAAGTCCTTCCATCTTCATTGCTATTCTATATTCTCTTAATAACCTTAGGAATCCATTATCATGCTAGTTCATTAAGAGTTTGATGATTAAAAGTGTCACGACCCAACCCCGTAGGCCGCGGTGATCAGGTCCGAATCGACACTCATACGTACCGACGTAACTAGCATACTAACTTGCTTAATCATAGATAATCACATATAGCCTCAGATTAGCGCATAATAATCAATAGGTGTCCCAAAAGCCGTCGAGGTTGTCATAATGTGCAGAATCCCAAAATATGTACAGAGGCTAGCCGACTAGGCTGCCGCGGCGGGTAGACCGCACAAAACGTATATCACACACATACATAATCGTACAAACACAGCCAACATAACCCACATACATGTTCCGCGCACCTCTAAACAGAAAGCAACGCGAGAAACATATGACGGGACGGGGCCCCGCCGTACGCGAACAAACATATATATACAAATAATAGAAGTATTCGTACCCAAAAGTGTAGGCTCCGGATCAAGGGAGCTCTCCGAACAGCGGAATGGACGTCCCAGTCGACGAATCACTCGTAATGTATACCGCCCCGCGGCGTACGAAACGCAGCCCCCGAAGAAAGGGGTCGCACGAATATGTACGAGTATGCGAAGCAAGAAAATATAATAACCATCATAATCGAACATAAGCGTACGTAAAATAAGTACAATATGCAAAATGTTAAAACATTTAGTTTAAAAACATAAATCATGCATAGGCTCTTAGAACGATGGTCGCCGCCCGTCGATGGCGCCATACCACATCATACCCGGAAGATTTCGGATCTCAGGTACACCCGACATATCATATCACATCATAATGCCGTAACACCCCCTAACGCCAAATATACACGACTCCGGCCAGGCGGGGACACGGCGTACGGAACACGTCATACTCCGAATATATCAAAGTGCGCACGAACATAACCGGCCCGGGACTCGGCGAAGGATACAACGGAATGCACGAGCAGAGTCGTGAGCAATCATATGCATAAAAATCATAATCATAAACTCATTAAATAAATAAGGGATCCATACTCGGAAGTTAAGGTAGGCGTAGTACTATGTCTTTCCCAAAAGTCACTAAGGACAACCATAGAAAAGTCGCGGGACCCACGGATGGGTGCCAACCCCATCCGAGACCGCTTATGGGGATTAGGGAATGTTATACCTTGTGGAATCCTCTACGAAAGTTTCGGGGTGATCCGAGCTCGTCTACAAAAGTATGAGCGTTCGTAGTTTCGGAGTCTTTTTAAAGGCAAAATTCTTTACAAAACTTTTGAACTTCAACCAAATGAAAACATAAGGACTTTAGTTAGGTTACATTAAAGGAGTAAATTTTTGGAAGCTTAATAAGATGCGTATATGAGCTCGGATCCGAGAGCGGAGTCACCCCGAGGCTGCGTATCACAACCTAATTAACACTAGACATGCCAAAAGAAAAAAGTTAGGCTTCACATACTCGCCCTCTCAAACTAAGTCAAGCCTCCAGTCTCGGGCACTCCAAGATCTACATAACGCCAATATACCGAACATTAGCTATAATCAATTAGGCATTCAATTCCAAACGAACACCAAATTCTACAGAAATTTAGGCAGCATTTCCTCTGTAAATACACCAACCCCGAGATTTCAACTCGGCCAATTTCATCAACAACAATACCAACAACCATTCTAGAATACTTTAAATAGTTCGCACAACATTCCAAATGGCCAAACCAACATACAACATTACCCAAAACTTTCCAATTCTATAGGAACCACAACGACACATTTCTTTCTTCAAAATTCACAAACTACACCAACAAACCACACTTTAATAACATTATTCTCACAATTTCAAGAAATTACATTAAGGCCACATTAATTCTCAAATCAGCCCACACGGTTTTAATCTTCAACTTGGATCATAACACTTCCATTATCAACATAGAATCTACACAACAACAACAACAACCAACACTCTAAATAGAATTACTTCATTCTTGACATACACATCACATATATACACGGTTTCAACACACTATATACATACGGCCACACATTATGTTCCAAGGTCCATAATTTTCATCCCACTTCTGCACACTACAACAACATACAAACATGCTAACTACCATTAATTCATTGCTCCAATACAACAACACACACACGGTCCAACACCCTTCCACACGGCTCAAACCCAACATCCATGTTTTCATGATTTTTGTTCATTTCCACATATTATAACCTCTATAAACCATTTATAACATATAAAAGAGAAGATTGAAGCATACCTTCTTCACTTGGTTCTTCAACTTGAAGCCAGTGGCATGTTTTTGAACTAATTGTTGTTCTTGCTACTCCAACAAGCCCTCCATATTGTTATTCACCTTCTAAGGAGTAGAATTTCTAGAGGAAATTATTTTTTTGATCACTTTTTCTTGAGCTTGCTTCTCCCTCTTTTTGACCGAATGGCCCTTCAAGTTTGCTCTCAAATTTTCTTGAAATTTCTAGAGGTAAGAGTAGTGATGGAGGCGAGATAATCGTCATCTTAATCCACTTATATAAAACATCCATGTGGCCATGGCCCACACCCTAGGTGGCCGGCCACATTGCCTCATTTTGCATGAATTTTTAACTTTCCAAAAATTAACTTTTGGCCCCCAAATTTTTCATGAGATGTTTAACTTTCCATAGTCCACTTTTAACCCCAAATTCCATAATATCTCACAGCCAATGAAATCGTGGCAACTCATGCCTTGAAATAAATCATGGTTAAAAATCTCTACTTCGTATCCTGCATCCTCTTGTCCTTAACTTTCCGCAATTAGCCCGAATGTCCCGACGTACAAAATACGGGCTATGACATCCTTCCCCCCTTTAGAACATTCGTCCTCGAATGTTCAACCAACCTTACGAGGTCTTATAAGGATCTCGGGGCTTACCTTTATTACTATAGTTCGAAGTCTTAACTATCACTTACTCCTTCTTCTTTATTTTCTCCTCAGTGGTTCAAGCCTCCACTTCCCCGGTGTTACTCCCGCCGTAGTACCTTAATACACGCCACATCTCGGTGTCTGCAACCTCTTACCCTACGAGCAATTCAATAAGGTCCAATACCTTCGGTCAACTTTTTTTTCCTTTTATCAAATTTTATTACACCTTTCTACGGGTAATATCTTCAAACATTTCCAATTGTGAAA
>NW_026719159.1:0-11951 GCF_029784015.1 Lycium ferocissimum | reverse complement strand
CCCGAATAAAATAAAACCAATAAAAGAAAACATCTTTGAGACTCAATGAATAGTAATAAATCGGTTCTCGGACATCGGGACACTAATCACATTAAATTCTTTTCAATTACTATCGTAAACTATATTCGAGGAACGTTTCGAGATTCATGTACATGTATCACCCTAGCATGTTACATTTGATAAAAACTCAACATACCTATGCAATGATTAGTAATTTTAGCTTGTAGCGCTAGTTGGTTTGTATGTGAACGAAACGTCGTCTAAATGTTGAAAGGGATTGTGAGCGTCAGAGTGCGTGTTAAAATCCTTTGTAAACTAATTGTAGCTCTTGATATCTTGATATAGGATAAGTGTTGTTGGGCATCAAGTACAAGTTATTATACGACTAAACGCTAAAGGTACGTAAAGCCTACTCCTTCCTTCTTTTTGGCATGTTCTAGACGTAAGTAAGATATAATCCGGAGCCTCGGGGTAACTCCACTCTCTAACTTTCCTAGTATGACATGTGATTGTTATTCATCCTTAATGTTGAAAATGTTGGAATGGTCGAGTTATGATCTCGCTTTATCTATTACATGATTGACTTGTATGTAACGTATGGGAGTTCTTTTTTCTTAAAAAGGAATTGCATAGGTATGTTGGGTTTTATCAAATGTAACGTGCTAGGGTGATACATGTACATGAATCTCGAAAACGTTCCTTAATATAGTTTACGATAGTAATTGAAAGAATTTAATGTGATTAGTGTCACGATGTACGAGAACTGATTTAGTTTACTATTCATTGAGTCTCAAAGATGTTTTACTTTTATGTGGTTGCTTATTATTACACTCGTGCTTACATTATATCTTGGCGAGTCCGGGACGGTACGTTCTCGTGCGCACAATTATTATACCATTCACCAGAGTCCCTCACTAGAGGGCCGGGACACGTTATATATATATATATGATGATGATGATGATATGATGATATGATGATTTGGAGATGAAGGCCCGGGGAGGGCATATATTCCTTATTCTGAGTCCATTACTAAGGCGGGACACGAATATGTTTATGTTTATGATGTTATGATTATAAATACCGAGTCCCTTACTAAAGGGCCGGGACCGTTATATATGTTATATACGGAATGATTATGCGATTTGATTATAAAACACTATATTGATATTGATGTGAGAACGCGATACGGATGAAATATGTCAGAGGCAAGTTTTGTTTTGAAACTACGATTGTTGCATTGAATCTGTCCACCTTGTCTTAGATACGTTCTCTTTACTTGTTCATGCTTTATATACTCGGTACATATTCATGCGACCCCTTTCTTCGAAGTTGCGTTTCATGCCGCCAGTGCTGAAACACTCGTTTTCGGAGTCCGCCCACGGCCCTAGGACATCTCCGCTATTCCGAGTGCTCCTTTGTTCCGAAGCATAGTTTCGTGATATAGCCCTTTTGATATTTATATATGTTGTTGCTCGGGGTACGGCGGGACTGTCCCGTCATATATTAATCGTAATCCTTCACCAGTGGTACGTAGTCGCGTGTGTGGGTCTATGTTTAGTTGATGTTTGTTGTGTGGACATGACTTGTGTTTGGAGCGTACCCATTTGTAGTGGCGGCCTTGCCGGCTAATAGATATATGTTTATTATGGTTTGTGTATGAAGGTAGCCTTCTCGGCTTTATGTTTGTTGGGACGTTCACATATATATATGACGATATCTTACCGGCTTTTGTGCGGTGTTAACTGATTAAAAGTTTGTAACTCTTCGGGAGCTAGGTAGCTTTGATATACATACGTCTTGTACGTATACTTATAACGATCGTGCATGCTAGTAGTGTATGACTATAGATAACAAGTGTATACGAGTGTCCAGCTCGGGCACTAGTCATGGCCTACGGGGTTAGGTCGTGACAATAAATTGAATGTATACAATTTTGCATGTTGGTATTGGATTGTTGTTGTTGTTGTTGAAGTTGAAGTGAGCCGTGTAGATGAGATTATATGAAGCAATGCTCTAATTTCTTGTACATTTATTGAGGATGGTTAGAATGTTGTAGAGTGTATGAAAGGAATGAAAATTATGGAATTTTGTATGTGATTATGTTGAGGCCGTGTAGGGGCTGGTTTAGGGAGCTAATGGACTGTTTTATGTGATACATTTGGATTGTTGTTGTTATGGACGTTGTGGTGTATTGTAGCATGCTGAATATGTGAATTGAGGTGTTAAATAAATGAATTATGTTGAAGGGTATAGGCAGTCCAAAACCGTGGACTGTTTTGGTACTAGAAGTTAATTTGTGTGTGTTGAATGTTGATTCTTGTTGCAAACGTTTAGTGAAAGTAAAGTCACGATGGTTCAAACTAAAAGCCAGAAATGAATTGTGAAATGTTATAAAATGAAGATGATGCTAAACGGTTCCAAAAGCCATGAAAGTGATGTCATTAAACGTGTTGTTGTTGTTGCAAGTTAAAACTGGATAATTGCTAAGCGAGAATGAAAACGTTATGTGTGTTGTTTAGCCGTGTGTATGGAACAGTTTTGAAGGATGTATGGACTGCCCAAGTTCCCTAAGTCATGTTAAATAAGGTTGGAATGATATAAGAAAGAATGATTAGTAATGTTAGCTTGTGGCATTAGTTGGTTTGAATGTGAACGAAACGTCGTCTAAATGTTTGAAAGGGATTGTGAGCGTCAGAATGCGTATTAAAATCCTTTGTAGACTAATTGTAGCTCTTGATATCTTGATATAGGATAAGTGTTGTTGAGCGACAGAGTACAAGTTATTATACGACTAAACGCTAAAGGTACGTAAAGCCTACTCCTTCCTTCTTTTTGGCATGTTCTAGACGTAAGTAGAATATAATCCGAGCCTCGGGGTAACTCCACTCTCTAACTCCTAGTATGACATGTGATTGTTATTCATCCTTAATGTTGAAAATGTTGGAATGGTCGAGTTATGATCTCGCTATCTATTACATGATTGACTTGTATGTAACGTATAGGAGTTCTTTCTCTTCTTAAAATGAATTGCATAGGTATGTTGAGTTTTTATCAAATGTAACATGCTAGGGTGATACATGTACATGAATCTCGAAACGTTCCTTAATATAGTTTACGATAGTAATTGAAAAGAATTTAATGTGATTAGTGTCTGATGTCGAAGGAGGCGATTTAGTTTACTATTCATTGAGTCTCGAAGATGTTTTACTTTTATGTGGTTGCTTATTAATGCTGCTCGTACTTACCCATTACATATCTTGGCGAGTCCGGGCCGGAGTACGTTCTCGTGCGCACAACTATTATACCATTCACCGAGTCCCTCACTAGAGAGGCGGGACACGTTATATATATATATATATGATGATGATGATGATATGATGATTTTGGAGATGGAGGCCGGGAGGGCATATATTCCTTATTACCGAGTCCCTTCTTAAAGGGCCGGGACACGAATATGTTTATGTTTATGATGTTATGATTATAAATACCGAGTCCCTTACTAAAGGGCCGGGACACGTTATATATGTTATATACGAATGATTATGCGGTTTGATTATAAAACACTATATTGATATTGATGTGAGAACGATACGGATAGAAATATGTCCAAAGGCATGTTTTTGTTTGAAACTACGATTGTTGCATTGAATCCTGTTCACGCTTGTCATAGATACGATTCTCTTTACTTGTTTCATGCTTTATATACTCGGTACATATTCCGTGCGACCCCCTTTCTTCGGGGGGGTTGCGTTTCATGCCGCGCGGTGCGAACGCTCGTTTCGGAGATCCGCTGACCTAGGACATCTCTCGGCTATTTCGAGTGCTCCTTTGTTCGGAGCATAGTTTCGTGGTGTAGCCCTTTTGATATGTATATATGTTGTTGCTCGGGGTACGGCGGGGCCACTGTCCGGGTCATATGATGTCGTTGTCACTCTCGGAGGTACGTAGTCATGTGTGGGTCTATGTGTAGTTGATGTTTTGTTGTGTGGACATGACTTGTGTTTGGGGCGTACCCATTTGTAGTGGCGGCCTTGCGGCTCACGTAGATATATGTTTATTATGGCGGTGTGTATGAAGGTAGCACTTCTCGGCTTATGTTTTGTTGGGACGTTCCTTTATATATATATGTGACCTTGCCGGCTTTTGTGCGGTGTTAGCTGATAAAAAGTTGTAACTCTTCGGGGAGCTAGGTAGCTTTGATATGCATACGTCTTGTACGTATACTTATAACGGTACGTGCATGCTAGTAGTGTATGACTATAGATAACAAGTGTATACGAGTGTGAGGCGGGCAACAGTCGTAGCCTACGGGGTTAGGTCGTGACAATAAATTGAATGTATACAATTTTTGCATGTTGGTATTGGATTGTTGTTGTTGTTGAAGTTGAAGTGGCTAGTGTATGATGAAAAGTTATGTAAACAATGCTCTAATTTCTTGTACATTTATTGAGGATGGTTAGAATGTTGTAGAGTGTATGAAAGGAATGAAAATTGTGGAATTTTGTATGTGATTATGTTGAAGTAGTGTAGGGAAATTTCGGTTTAGAGAATAATGGACTGTTTTATGTGATACATTTGGATTGTTGTTGTTATGGACGTTGTGGTGTATTGTAGCATCTTGAATATGTGAATTGAGGTGTTAAATAAATGAATTATGTTGAAGGGTATGAGCAGTCCAAAACCGTGATTTGTTTGGTACTAGAAGTTAATTTGTGTGTGTTGAATGTTGATTCTTGTTGCAAACGTTTAGTGAAAGTAAAGTGCATGATGGTTCAAGCTAAAGCTGAAATGAATTGTGGAGTTTTGTGTAAAAATGAAGATGATGCTAAAAGCAGGTTCCAAAGCCATGAAAGTGATGTCATTAAACGTTGTTGTTGTTGCAAGTTAAAGCTGGATAATTGCTGTGAGAATGAAAACGTTATGTGTGTTGTTTAGCCGTGTGTATGGAGCAGTTTTGGGAAGGATGTATGGACTGCCCAAGTTCCCTAAGTCATGTTAAATAAGGTTGGAATGATATAAGAAAGAATGATTAGTAATGTTAGCTTGTGGCATTAGTTGGTTTGAATGTGAACGAAACGTCGTCTAAATGTTTGAAAGGGATTGTGAGCGTCAGAATGCGTATTAAAATCCTTTGTAGACTAATTGTAGCTCTTGATATCTTGATATAGGATAAGTGTTGTTGGGCAACAGAAATTTTACTGCCAAGTTATTATACGACTAAACGGTAAAAGTCGTAAAACTTCTCCTTCTTAACTTTTGGCATATTTCTGAAGCGTAAGTAGAATATAATCCGAGCCTCGGGGTAACTCACATCTCTAACTCTAGTATGACATGTGATTGTTATTCATCATGTTGAAAATGTTGGAATGGTCGAGTTATGATCTCGCTATCTATTACACGATTGACTTGTATGTAACGTATAGGAGTTAATATAACAAAATGAATTGCATGATGTATTGAGTTTTATAGAATGTAACATGCTAGGGTGATACATGTACGTAGATCTCGACGTTCTTAATATAATTTACGATAGTAATTGAAAAGAATTTAATGTGATTAGTGTCCTGATGTCGAAATGATTTAGTTTACTATTCGTTGTGAGTCTCGAATGTTTTACTTTTATGTGGTTGCTTATTATTAACGCACTCGTGCCCTAGTATATCCTTGGCTGAGTCCGGAACGAGTGCGTTCTCGTGCGCACAACTATTATACCATTGCGAGTCCCTCACTGGGGCGGGACACGTTATATATATATATATGATGATGATGATATGATGATTTGGAGATGGAGGCGGGGAGGGCATATATTCCTTATTAGAATCACACTTACTAAAGGGCCGGAACTATAAATATATTTATGTTTATGATGTTATGATTATAAATACCGAGTCCCTTACTAAAGGGCGGGATACGTTATATATGTTATATACGAATGATTATGCGAGTTTTGATTATAAGCAGCTATATTGATATTGATGTGAGAACGATACGGACAGTATAATCGAAAGGCATGTTTTGTTTTGAAACTACGATTGTTGCATTGAATCCTGTTCACCTTGTCATAGATACGATTCTCTTTACTTGTTTTCATGCTTTATATACTCGGTACATATTCGTGCGACCCCCTTTCTGGAAATTTTGCGTTTAAATGCCCGCAGTGCGGACGCTCGTTTCGGAGAATCCGCCGGCCCTAGGACATCTACTCGGCTATTTCGGAGTGCTCCTTTGTTCCGGAGCATAGTTTCGTGGTGTAGCCACTTTTGATATGTATATATGTTGTTGCTCGGGGGTACGGCGGGGCCTGTCCCGTCATATGATGTCGTTGTCACTCTCGGAAGTGCCCCATTGTCACATGTGTGGGTACATGTGTAGTTGATGTTTTGTTGTGTGGACATGACTTGTGTTTGGGGCGCACCCATTTGTAGTGGCGACCTTGCCGGCTCACGTAGATATATGTTTATTATGGCGGTTGTGTATGAAGGTAGCCTTCTCGGCTTATGTTTTGTTGGGACGTTCCCCATATATATATGGCAGCCTTGCCGGCTTTGTGCGGTGTTAAGTGTTAAAGGTTGTAACTTCTTCGGGAGCTAGGTAGCTTTGATATGCATACGTCTTGTACGGCATACTTATAACGATGCGTGCATGCTAGTAGTGTATGACTATAGATAACAAGTGTATACGAGTGTCCAGCTCGGGCACTAGTCATGGCCTACGGGGTTAGGTCGTGACAATAAATTGAATGTATACAATTTTGCATGTTGGTATTGGATTGTTGTTGTTGTTGTTGAAGTTGAAGTGAGCCGTGTATGATGAGATTATATGAAGCAATGCTCTAATTTCTGTACATTTATTGAGGATGGTTAGAATGTTGTAGAGTGTATGAAAGGAATGAAAATTGTGGAATTTTGTATGTATTGATTATGTTGAGGCCGTGTAGGCCGGTTTAGGGGAACTAATGGACTGTTTTATGTGATACATTTGGATTGTTGTTGTTATGGACGTTGTGATGTATTGTAGCATGCGTCAATATGTGAATTGAGGTGTTAAATAAATGAATTATGTTGAAGGGTATAGAGCGGTCAAAACCGTGGACTCGTTTTTTGGTACTAGAGTTAATTTCGTGTGTGTTGAATGTTGATTCTTGTTGCAAACGTTTAGCGAAAGTAAAGTGCGGTGTTCAAGCTAAAAGCGAAATGAATTGTGGGCTGTTGTAAAAATAGAAGATGATGCTAAAAGCAGGTTCCAAAAGCCATGAAAGTGATGTCATTAAACGTGTTGTTATTGTTGCGTGTTAAGTACCGGATAATTGCTAAGCGAGAATGAAAACGTTATGTGTGTTGTTTAGCCGTGTGTATGGGAAATGCTTTTGAAGGATGTATAGATCACCAAGTTCCCTAAGTCATGTTAAATAAGGTTGGAATGATATAAGAAAGAATGAATGATTAGTAAGTGTGGCATTAGTTGGTTTGAATGTGAACGAAACGTCGTCTAAATGTTTGAAAGGGATTGTGAGCGTCGAATGCGTATTAAAATCCTTTGTAGACTAATTTATTTTGATATCTTGATATAGGATAAGTGTTGTTGAGCGGCAAGTACAAGTTATTATACGACTAGCTAAAGGTACGTAAAGCCTACTCCTTCCTTCTTTTTGGCATGTTCTAGACGTAAGTAGAATATAATCAAGCCATCGGGTAACTCCACTCTCCTAACTCCTAGTATGACATGTGATTGTTATTCATCCTTAATGTTGAAAATGTTGGAATGGTCGAGTTATGATCTGCTTCTATCTATTACATGATTGACTTGATGTAAACGTATAGGAGTTCTTTCTCTTAAAATGAATTGCATAGGTATGTCGAGTTTTTATCAAATGTAACATGCTAGGGTGATACATGTACATGAATCTCGAAACGTTCCTTAATATAGTTTACGATAGTAATTGAAAAGAATTTAATGTGATTAGTGTCCTGATGTCCGAGAACTGATTTAGTTTACTATTCATTGAGTCTCAAAGATGTTTTTACTTTTATGTGGTTGCTTATTATTCTCGCTCGTGCTTACCGCTATATCCTTCACCGAGTCCGGAGTGCCGAGGGTACGTTCCGTGCGCACAACTATTATACCATTCACCGAGTCCCTCGCTGTAGGCCGGACACGTTATATATATATATATGATGATGATGATATATGATGATTTGGAGATGGAGGCAGGGAGGGCATATATTCCTTATTACCGAGTCCACTTAAGGCGGACACGAATATGTTTATGTTTATGATGTTATGATTATAAATACCGAGTCCCTAATAAAAGTACGGACACGTTATATATGTTATATACAGAATGATTATGCAGTTTTGATTATAAAACACTATATTGATATTGATGTGAGAACGATACAGATGAAATATGTCCAAAGGCATGTTTTGTTTTGAAACTCTGATTGTTGCATTGAATCCTGTTCACCTTGTCATAGATACGATTCTCTTTACTTGTTTCATGCTTTATATACTCAGTACATATTCCGTGCGACCCCCGCTTCTTTGGGGGGCTGCGTTTCATGCGCGGTGCGGACGCTCGTTTCGGAGATCCATGACCTAGGACATCTACTCAGCTATTTCAGAGTGCTCCTTGTTCCGGAGCATAGTTTCGTGGTGTAGCCCTTTTGATATGTATATATGTTGTTGCTCAGGGTACGGCGGGGCCCTGTCCCGTCATATGATGTCGTTGTCACTCTTAGAGGTCTGTGGTCACATGCGTGGTCTATGTGTAGTCGATGTTTTGTTGTGTGGACATGACTTGTGTTTGGGGCGTACCCATTTGTGGCGACCTTGCCGGCTAGATATATGTTTATTATAGGTAAATTGTATGAAGGTAGCCTTCTCTCGGCTTATGTTTTGTTGGGACGTTCCCCTCATATATATATGACGGCCTTGCCGCTTTTTGTGCGTATTAATCGTTAAAGGTTGTAACTCTTCGGGGAGCTAGGTAGCTTTGATATGCATACATCTTGTCCGTATACTTATAACGATACGTGCATGCTAGTAGTGTATGACTATAGATAACAAGTGTATACGAGTGTCCGGCGGCACTAGTCATGGCCTACGGGGTTGGGTCGTGACAAAAGAAAAAATGTAACGTGCTAGGGTGATACATGTACATGAATCTCGAAACGTTCCTTAATATAGTTTACGATAGTAATTGAAAAGAATTTAATGTGATTAGTGTCCTGATGTCTGAGAACTGATTTAGTTTACTATTCATTGAGTCTCAAAGATGTTTTACTTTTATGTGGTTGCTTATTATTCCGCTTCGTGCTTACCGCTATATCCTTCACCGAGTCCCGGCCGGGTACGTTCTCGTGCGCACAACTATTATACCATTCACCGAGTCCCTCACTGGTAGGGCCGGACACGTTATATATATATATGATGATGATGATGATATGATGATATGATGATTTGGAGATGGAGGCAGTGAGGGCATATATTCCTTATTACCGAGTCCCTTACTAAAGAAGTAGGGACACGAATATGTTTATGTTTATGATGTTATGATTATAAATACCGAGTCCCTTACTAAAGGTACGGACACGTTATATATGTTATATACGTAATGATTATGCGATTTTGATTATAAAACACTATATTGATATTGATGTGAGAACGATACAGATGAAATTTAGCTGCCTTCTGTGTTAACCTTGTTAAAGGCGCCGAGATCGAGGCAAACTTTTCCACAAACCTCCTGTAGTAACCTGCTAGTCCGAGAAAACTACGTACCTCAATAGGTGTTGTTGGTCTAGGCCAAGTCTTAACAACCTCTATTTTCCCGCGAATCCACCCGAATACCGTCGCCCCAACAATATGCCCCGGAAAAGTTGCGGGTCAACCGTAATTCGCATTTAGAGAACTTAGCATATAATTTCGATCTTCGGAGGACCTAAGTACCGTCCTCCAAGTCTCGCATGCTCCCTTTACGACCGCGAATAAATAAGAATATCATCAATAAATACAATCACAAACAGATCGAGAAATGGCTTGAACACCTTGCCATTAGGTCCATGAACACCGCCGGAGTATCATTGTCAAACCAAAGGACATCACCTTAAACTCATAAGGTACCCATACCGGTCCCGACGAAGCGCCTTTGAATGTCCGCCTCCTCACCCGCACCTCCGAGGATATCCCGACCGCAAGTCTATTGTAGAAGAGGTAAAGAGGAACCAAGATGCAGGGACCCTATTCTTGTACATTATAAGATACAACACATCGAAAGGCGAGACCCCATTCGGTTACATCCGACGAGCACTTCGATTCGGAGGCAGTTATGTGTACCCGAGCGCGGTGGTTACGGCAACAAAAAAGTTATGGGGGGGGGGCATTGTGCTCGTTACTCTGTTCATCCAGGGTCAACTAAGATGTATCATGACCTTAGACGCCCGTACGCGGGATGGCAAGAGAGATATGCGCAGTTTGTTGCTCGGTGTCCAAATTGTCGGCGGGTTAAGACCGAGCATCAAAAGCTTCGGGGGACTATTGCAGGAGACGGAGATTCCTACCCGGATGAGGTAATCAATATGGACTTCGTCCACGCCTACCTCGCACCGCCGAAGTATGACTGTCCGTCATCGTTGATAGATTGACGAAATCGCCCTCATTTTGCCGATTGACTACATATTCGGCGGAAGATTGTGCCGGACTATATATCAAGAAAATAGTAAGACCGCACGGGTTCCTACGGCTATTATCTCCGACGGGGAGCCCGCCAGTTTACAGCCTAATTTCGGGAAATCTTTCCAAGAGGGATTGGGGACCCAAAGTAGCCTCGGCACGCATTTCATCCTCGGATCGACGGACAGGGGTGAGCGTACTATCCGACACTACAAGATATGTTACGGAACGTGTAATTTATTTGTAGGTAGTTGGGATGATCACCTGGCGCTTATCGAGTTTGCGTATAATAACAGCTACCATGCTAGTATCCGGATGGCACCATACGAGGCTCTATACGCGCAGAAAGTGCATCACCTATAGGCCGGTTTCCGACGTGGGTGAAACTAAGTCGATAGGCCCGATATGATTGAAACAGTCGTCGATAAGGTGAAACTTATTCGGAGAGAGATTATCGGCGGTACCAGTGCGACGAAGTCATATGCGGATAATAGACGTCGACACCTAGAATTCCCGGAGTGGGCGATTGGGTATTTCAAGGTGTCACCCATGAAGGGTGTTATGAGGTTTGGTAAGAAAGGAAAGTTGAGTCCGAGATACATTGGACCTTATCGTTGTCCGAAAGGTAGGCAAAGTTGCCTACGAATTAGATCTACCGGCTAATTTAGGACCGATTGCATCCGGTGTTCCATGTGTCCATGCTTCGGAAGTGTATAGGCGATCCGTCTAGGGTATTTCTATGAGATGATGTTCGAATGTGAAAAGTTGTCCTATGAAGAGCATCCGATAGCTATATAATCGTCGGATCGGAGATTGCGAACCAAAGATGTGGTTTCGTTAAGGTATTGTGGCGGAATAATAACAGGGAAGAGATGACACCGGGGAAGTCACAGGAGATGAAGAAGAAATATCCCCCACCGTTTATTACGCTGCAGTAATCTAAACTCCTTGCTTAAATGTGTAAATGATCCGGTCAATCTATGTGCTATTAATAAAAGAACCCTTTTCTAGATTCTTATAAGACCGTGGGGTTAGAACAACATTCGAGGACGAATGTCTTAAAGCGGGGGAAGAATGTTATGTCCCATATCTTTACATAGGGACATTATGAAGCTAAGTGCGACAAGTTAAAGACAAAGCGGTTTTTAGGGTTCATTGAGGTTTTCACCTCCCGATTTCGTTTCTATGCACAAGGGTGCCTATGGATTTCGTTTGGTATAAGAACATTATTGGAGGAATAAGGTTAAACCAAGATTGGATGACTAAGTGAGATTAAGAA
>NW_026719158.1:0-12277 GCF_029784015.1 Lycium ferocissimum | reverse complement strand
AAAAGGGGGGAAGTTACCACAATGGCTAAAAGATGAAGAGTTGGCTATTCTTGCAAAGGAGATTTCAAGATTTTGAAGAAAGAAGAATAGCCAAACAAGGCCCTTGTTTCATTAAGGGTGTTTATGTCATTTTGCTTTCTTTTATTTAGCATAGTATAAATAGTTCTCTTCTTCTTCATGGAAGACTTAGACTATTTAATATTGATATTTGATATTGTAAAACTCTTGAGAGTTGAGAGATTGTGAAAACCTTTTGATTGAGTAATTGTTGAGAGGATTGGTTATTTGGGATTCCAAATCCCTCTTGGTCATCCTAAGAATTTGGTGTCTCTTTGTTCTTAATTTAGATGTCTTAGTTTTCTATAACTTTGGTTGCTAAATTAGGTCTTAAGTTGTGTCAAATTATCTATCCTTTTCTTTTCTTGCATTTTAATTCTATTTTCGTTTTTAGTATTGTATCAACCTACGTATTGTCCTTGGAATTCTCCGTACTCGGGAATATATGCAAAATTTTCAAAGTGCAAGTTTTGGCTAAATTAAACGTGACATTCTTGGGCCATGTTATTTCAGATGATGGCATTAGGGTCGATACTCAGAAAATAGAGGCCGTGAAGACTTGGCCAAGTGCCTACGACGCCACAAAGTTCGTAGTTTTCTGGCTTTGCGGTTTATTACGGAGATTCGTAGAGGGCTTTTCATCTATTTCAGCCCCATTGACGAAGTTGACCCCGAGTCAGCAAAATTTCGGTGAGTGACGCTTGTGAGCGTAGCTTCCAAGAGTTGAAGGACGGGTTAACCTCGGCTCAGCTTTTTAACACTTCCGGTAAGGGCCGATGGGCTACGTGGTGTATTGTGATGCTTACGTGTTGGGTTGGGATGTGTATTAATGAAGCATGGAAAAGTCATTGCTTATGCTTCAAGGCAAATGGCGAAAACATGAAAAGAACTACCCAACTCATGATCTCGAGTTAGGCTGGGTATTCATGCATTAAAAATGTGGAGACATTATTTGTATGGCGTGCATGTCGATATCTATACGGATCATAAGAGCCTCCAATATATTTTCAAACGTATGGAGTTAAATCTGCGGCGGCCGGCGGTGGTTAGAACTATTAAAAGATTATGATGTGAATATCTTATACCATCCCGGAAAGCAAATGTAAAATGACGCGCTTAGTCGCCGATCAATGGGAAGCTTAAATGAAGTACCCTCGGAGAAGAAAGAAATGATTCGTGAACTCCAAAGAACTACCAGCCTTGGAGTGCGCATAATCGATTCGGTGCGATGTAGGATTCGGTGTTAACAATCCTACGGTTTCATCCTTGGATGCGGAAATAAAGAGCGTCAATACGAGGATCCCAAATTGAAGTATTATAAAGGTGTGAAATTTCCAAAAGAAAAGTCACCATTTGAAGTCTCGGTAGATGGGGTTCTCGGTTATCGAATAGGTTATGTGTTCGATGTGGCGGAACTACGCCGCCGAATTCTAGAAGAAGCTCATTACTCCCGGTATTCTATTCATCCTGAAACGACAAAGATGTACCATGATCTTAAATTGATGGATTGGTGGGATGGCATGAAAAGAGACATAGCAGAATTTGTAGCCAAATGTCCGAATTATCAGCAAGTAAAGGTAGAACATCAAAAGCCAGGAGGATTATTGCAAGCAATAGAAATTCCTACATGGAAATGAGAAGTGATCAATATGGATTTTATTGAAGGATTGCCCCGCTCTCGAGGCAAGTATGATTCCATATGGGTGATTGTGGATAGATTGACAAAAAGCGACCATTTTCTCCCGGTCGAGGAATTACATATTCGGTGAAGATTATGCAAGGGTTGTATCTTAAGGAGATTGTAAGGCTTCACGGTATTCCAATATCTATCATCACGGACGAGAGGAGCACGGTTACAGCTAAGTTACTGAAATCCTTTCAAGAGGGTCTAGGTACACAAGTAAGGCTCAGCACGGCATTTCATCCGCAAACTGACGGACAAGCCGAGCGTACAATTCAGACTTTGGAAGATATGCTAAGGGCATGTGTTTTAGATTTTGGTGGTAGTTGGGATGACCACTTACCCCTAATCGAATTTGCCTATAACAATAGCTATCATTCCAGTATCCAAATGGCTCCGTATGAAGCTCTATATGGAAGGAAATGTAGATCTCCAATTGGATGGTTTGATGTCGGAGAAGTGCAATTGATAGGCCCCGAGCTGATTCAACAAGCAGTAGAAAAAGTCAAGGTGATACGAGATCGATTGTCGACAGCCCAAAGTCGCCAAAGTCTTATGCGGATAATCCGTGGCGAGAATTAGAATTTCAAGTCAATGATTGGGTATTCTTGAAAGTATCACCGATGAAAGGGGTGATGAGATTTGGCAAGAAAGGAAAGCTAAGTCCTCGGTACATATGGACCCTACAAAATCATCCGCAAGGTGGGACAAGTAGCATATGAATTAGAGTTGCCTTCCGAGCTTGAATTAGTTCATCCAGTATTTCATATTTTGATGCTCCGTAAATGTGTGGGAGATCCCACAAAGATCGTGCCAATAGATGATGTTCAGATCACAGAAAAGTTAGCTTACGAAGAAGTGCCTATTGCCATTTTAGACAGGCAAGTACGAAGACTTCGGAACAAGGAAATAGCTTCAGTGAAAGTCTTATGGCGAAATAACAATCGGGAAGAGATGACTTGGGAAGCGGAAGAGAAGATGAAATTCGCATATCCGTATTTATTTCAGCCCCTAGAAGAAAGCTATGACGAAACGCCGAGATGATAAGGTATGTATGCTTTATTTGTATGTATATGGGTCGCGTGTGGCCAGTTTATATTGCTATTATGTTGTGGCCCTGTGAGGCAATGGTATTATGGGTTGTTGTGACAGGACGGTAGTGTCATATTACAGGGAAAATTCTGACGAAACTTTTCTAGAATCCCCGACGACTTAACATTCGAAGACGAATGTTCCAAAAGAGGGGAAGAATGTTACACCTCGAAAAATTTCCCGTTAGCGTACAGTGAATAGACGAGCGAGGGGTATGATGTATACGAGGTTTGGACAAGTAAGAAATAGTATTTGACGATCCTAATTAAGATTTTCAAGGACATCCGAGTTAAGGAAAGAAAGTTGTTAAGGAAAGCAAGTCATATGTTGAGTAACGGATAGGAATTACGAGTGTTGAACCAATGGTGTATGAATGATGCCCTAAGGAAGAGTTATAACATCCCTTAGAATGGTATTGAAGTAAGGAACATGTCACGACCCAACCCCGTAGGCCGCGACTAGTGCCCGAACTGGGCACCCGTACACACCCGTTAACTAGAAGTAGCATACGAATAACTTATTCGGAACCAAATAACATATACGTACGAAAGGTGAAACGTCGCCCCAAAGTCACAAATATACATATCGGTCATAACTTCCATGACATAAAATATCACATACATTAACAGGCTATCATAATATAGGGGGACGTCCGTATCGCAAATCCCGCGTACACAAATTCATACGAGATTACTTACTTACTGTCACACATATATGTCTCGTACCTCTAAGAACAATGCCAAAATCATATGACGGGACAACCCCGTACCGCACTTACGTGAATAAACATATACATATATGCATATGTATATCATAATCATAGGCTCCCGAACGAGAGCGCTCCAAAACAAATTATCTCATTCGAATCCTAAGCGGATTATCCAAGTAAGTAATCATACGGCGGCATGAACACAATCGACCCCGAGAAGAAAGGGGGTCATACGGAATATGTGCCGAGTATGCAAAGCATGAAATATAGTAAACAAGATCATAGTTCAAAGCGGTATCAAGTAAATGCAATATCCAAAAATATCAAAATGCTTACTCATAAAAACACAAATCCTGCATGGGTATCTTAGAACTATGGTCGCCCGCCTGTCAGTGGCGCCATAACACATCATACTCCGAAGATTTCATATCTCGAAATCCGACATATCACATAACACACCGTAACGCCGTAACACATCATAGGCGTGGGATATACACGATACCCGGCCCCTCGAATGAGGGGGCGCGGCGAACCGACATACGTACTCCGGAATATATCATAGTGCGCACGAAACATAACCGGCCCGGGACTCGGTGAAAGAGGTAATAACAGAATGCACGAGCAGAGTCGTGAGCAACTATGATACAAGAACGGATACGCGGAAACGAGAAATTAAGAAGATAAATAAAAGGAAAAGAAAAGATAGATAATTTGACACAACTTAAGATTCAATTTAGCAACCAAAGTTATATTAAAACTAAGACCTCTAAATTATCATCAAAAGAAACACCAAATTCTTAAGGTGACCTCAAGGGAAACAAAGTCCCAAGCAACCAACCTTCTCAACAAAGAATTCAACCAAAAGCTTCAACAAGCTCTGTTCTCTCTAGCTCCCAATGGAGTCTTACAATTTCACAATTTCAATATTTCATATAATAAAAGTCTACCTAATGAAATAAACTAAGATAGTATTTATACTAAATGAAAAGGAAGACTACTATGGCTATTACAATAATACCCTTAATGAAGTATAGGGACTGCCTTGTTTGGCTAGTAGTCTTATCAAAAGACGAGAAAGGCCTTCTTCTCCCCACTTCATCCATGAGCATTCTTACATATTCCTTGGCTTCACCTTCAATTCAAGCATAGTAAGTCTCCAAAGACGTGATCCCTAGCTCGGCTTGAAATGGATATTCTTGATGAAGCATCATATCTTGTATCATTCTCTTTCTGAAAAGGATTCGTCCCATCTTATATTTCTAAACCTTGCAAAACCATATGGAAGAGGACTCTTAACAAGGTCCTGGAGATGGAACATTTATAGCCTAAAAGATGAATATGCCAAATATGCACACACTTGTGATATAACCAAGTATCAACCATGATTAAGAAGAACAAGCTCTGTATCGCACTAAGAACTTGGTTATCTTCAAAGAATTCAAATGAATATATCATTGTAAACCAACTTACAAAGCTATAGAAAGGCAATACCACATTGATTCTACTAGACATGACACACAAATTTGAAATATCACCGAGGTCTAACGGGAAGAATATCCACACATCGTGATTAAGAGAAATCCATTATCTACCCCATTTGCCTCCCAACATAAGATGCACCCCTAATTTCAAGCCCGAATGTCATCATATAATTATAGTAAAGGCCTACACAAAACGTCTCATCTATGGTGTCCTCACATGTAGCTTCACTATTAAATTCAAGTACATGATCAAACATACTACTAAGACCTCTAACACACAAGGAAGAGTTAACACTTTGCTCAAGTATCACCTCTCTTTTCAAAATACATGACCCATTTGTATTATCATTTCAAGGAGTTTTCTATCATAGGGAATAGCGTCATCATTCCATGTAATTTTCAAATACCATGTACCTTAAAAATGGCTACATTTTCAACATTACAATACATTCCACTAACCACTTCACTCTCATTAGTCATGTTATCATCAAATAAGACATTATCTTTAAAGAGCAGAATAATCAACGAACAAGTGATGTTGATCTTGATGTTCCTTTTGATTCTCTTTGATTCTAAAAGACATATGTCATTTTTCAAAGTACCTTCATTTACATGTGTATCCACATGACACACATCACCATCACAAATAAGTCTCAAAAGGACACAAAGATAAAGCCAAGAGACTCATTTCCACATTCATCAAACAAGGGTGGGGTGTCACACTCATTCAAATGATCAACTAGAACCACATCACTAATCATAAGAGATTCATTAATCACATCACAAAATTCTTCGACTAGTGGACTAACATTACACTCAAGTTGATCACATGATAATTGTTATATCCCGCATTTTGAACGTTGGAATATTTTAAGACAATTGCGGGAAGTTAAGGGCAAGGCCATTTTCCGGTTTTGTTTTAATGTGCAAGTCGCTTGTAAATATTATTGGCATGAAATATCGAGGGCAAATTTGGAATTTGGAAGTTATTATGCATGACTTATTGGAGAAGCTATCAAAGGGCCATGTGTTCATTTATGTTGCAAAACTTGAGTCAAAGGATGACCAAGTCAAATTAATTAGTCATTATTTATATTCTAGAAAATTCATGAAATTTGGAGGAAAAATGGGGCACATGACCGGCCATGTGCCCCCTAATTAGATATATATGCATGTGGGAGATGACCAAGAAGATGCAAGTCATCATTTTATTTCAAGAAAACTCAAGAAACTTTGAGAAAAAAAGAAGAGGAGGAGTCGGGCCAGAGGGGTACGAGAACCAGCCCCCAAAAACTTGAGCATGGAAAGTTGTTTTCTTCATGCCTTCTTACTAATTGGGAGGTCCTCGTTAACGTGGGATGGTTGTTGAAGCAAGCAAATAGCTCGTTGTGGCGATTTACCAACTCTAGCCGGGGGTGGTTGATGAAAGAGGTAAGATTCAACTCTCTTTTTATGTGTCAGGCATAGTTGTGAGAGTCTTTGTAGAGTGGGAAGGAATAAAATTCATGAAAATATGTTGTTGTGAGGGGCTGGCCGTGTGTGTGTGTGTGTGTGATGTAGATGTAATGAATTAATGCCATTTGGTGTCTTAGTTGTTGTTGTCATGAAGTATGTAATGTAGAAATGAATGGAATTCATGGTTATAAATGTTGATGTTGTGGCCGTGAATATGGGCTGTTTGTGTAGCCAAAAATGAACTAATATAATTTGGTGTTTGGTTGATATTGTTGTGAATGGTTTGGACATGTTGTAATGTGTTGGAACGAATGGAATTCATCAAATGGTGATGTTGATGATGAACCCGTGAGTGGACTGTTTTGGAGGGAGTATGATGAACTAATTTTGTGTAATATTTGGTTGTTGCTTATGGCGAATTATGTGATGAAAACGTATGTTTAATGATTCATATTGAAGTAGTAAGTGTTATGGGTTGTTTTGGGAAGTCAATGTGATTTTAATATGGCTTTTTGGCTTGATGAAAATATTGTTGCTAACGTATGGAATTGAAGACATAGTTTATGGATTTGAAAGAAAGAAAGAATGCATTCATTGCCGTATTCATTAATTTGGAAGGTTTTGGGTAAGGTTGGGTGTTGGTTTGGATATTCTAAATTACCTATCGATAGTGTTATTGTGTTTGTTGGTTGGTTGTTGTTGATATGGGCCGAGCCATAATTCTCGGGACGGTGTATTTACAGAGGAGATGCTGCCCAAATTTTTGTAAACAAGTGAAGAATGGAAGATTTGAAAGCAAAAAGTCTATTATTGACAATTGGTAAACATGACCATTTGCAAATTCTGGGCGAAACGGGATTCAAGATTGAACGAGCATAAGACGTCCGGAAGGTATGTGAAGCTATCCCTCTCCTTCTTTTGGCATGCCCTAGGTATACTAGGCTTGAATTTGAGCCTCGGGGGTTATTCTGTTCATCGAAAGTCGATTCTGAAATTGAGCACTATTCATTCAGTGCGATTGAACTAGAATCTTTATATTTTGTTGGAAAATGTTTAAACGTCCGTAACTTGCAGGAATGTGATCGAATTGCCTTGAAACTTCATAGATGACTCCATTAAGTGATATTTTATAAAACCACTCCGAAGGGAGTGTGATAGTTTATTATTCAAACTTTTCAAAACCACTCCGAAGGGGGTGTGATATATTATTTTCTAAAGCTTTTAAACCACCCCCGATGGGGGTGCGATATATTATTTTCTAAGGCTTTTCTAAAACCACTCCGAAGGGGGTGCGTACAAAACCACTCCGACGGGAGTGTGATATTTTATAAAACTTTTTAAAAAAACCACTCCGAAGGGGGTGCGATATTTTATTATTATTATTACTATTATTAATATGCCCGAAGGGGCTAGGATTAGTATTATGTCGCGAGTGGCATGCCCGATGGGGCCAGGGTAGCCGTATGCGCGAGTGACATGCCCGGCGGCTAGGATTATGTCGGGGCCGCATGTCCGATGGGGCCAGGATAGACGTATGTTACCGGCATGCCCGAAGGGGCCATCATCTTACGTCGGGGCATGTCCGACGGGGCCGTGGATAGACGTATGCGGACCGGCACACCCGAAGGGGATTATTATTATTATTATTACTATTATTAATATTATTAGTATTATTATTATTATTATTATTATCGTTTATTATCATTATGCGGAAGCGGCAATGCCCCGAAGGGGCCATCATTATTATTGCGCGGAAGCGGCCGCCCGAAGGGACTATTTTATTTAAATATTTAATTCATGTCGTAACCCTAAACTTGCTTTCTGTTGTATTTTCTCGATTTACGCTTTAGTAATGCTTTACATACTCGCGCACTGTATTCGCCGACCCTCCTTCTTCGGGGGCCGCGTTTCATGCCACGCAGTGCACCCGATGAAGAGAAGACTTGCTAGAAGTTGTCCCCGCGGATTAGCGAGCTCCACCTCGGTTCGGGAGTGTTGCGGAGTCAAAGTGTTCGTGTCATGGTTTTTAGCATATGTTAGAGACTTTGCGTGCATGGTCCTGTGGATAGTGCGTCGGGAAGTGCGAATGATTTGTAAATGTTAAACGAGTATGTAATTTCAGATAATGATTATTGTTGTCGAAAAGTTCCATGATTTAAGAAATTTTCGAAATGACAGGTTTTAGTAACGCGAACGTTTAAGGGTTCGCTCGACTCTGAGGAGGGTCGGGTGCCCATCACACCCCGGTAAGGTCGGGGTGTGACAATAATGTATTTTCATTCAAAGCACAAGTGTCAACACTAGGTGGACACAAATCAATCTTGCAAGAAGAACAATTCGGTCATCTAAAGGATCAACTAGTGTAGGGACACTTTCAACAATGACATTATCATTACATGGTAAAGAATCCCCAAAAGTCACACAACGACAAGCTACTACTCACACTCACATCACAAACTTGTGCATTCAAAGAGTTGGAAGTGTTGAGTTTAGCTATCGTACCTTGAAGTTCAAACGAAGAATCTTCTTTAGTTGACAAGGTTTCCATGGGAGCGCATTTTGCAACCTTGATTCATTGTCTCTCGTGGTAGCTTGTGGAAAGAGAAGACTCCCACATTTGTCCACTACATACCAGGCCCCTCTCTTTCATAAGTAGTTCCATGAGTTTCGAACCAATCACGCTCTCTTCGTCGTTTCTCCTTACATTCCGCGATTTCTATCCTACTCTCTGTGGTGATCCAATGACTATTATTAATCTCCCTACCTTGTTGTTCATATCATGCAACAACCTCATCAAATCAACAATTGTAGGTTCCCCGTGGGAACTTGCATTTCTCCACCTTGATTAGCCATTAGTACCTATTTAGAAACTCAACAAAGCAAGCAAACACGTTACGTTAGTTAAAAATAACTCACCAAACGCTCAAGTATGCGCACTTTGAATGCCTCACAAATTGCTTCGCTAATGGTTGTATGCTTGTTAATCCGGTTGGGTCACAAGGTCCTGTTCACTACTCGAGGTCAAGAGTGGATTCTTATCGACTCGAAGAAAGAAAGGACGACTCAATTTAAAACAAACACACTTGAATCAAGAAATTAACGATGAAGTTGTAAAAACGAGAAAAGAACGAAAAGAATCGGGCTTCGAAAGAAAGGACTCAAGAACTAATTAACAACCAAGTAAGGATCAATTACTAGTTGTTAATTAGCTAGGAGAATCAAAGAAGTGAGAAGAAGAAGGAACAAACCTTGGCCAAACACTTAGACAAATTTGGGAAGTTTTTGGCCAACACTTAGAAAACTTCGGAACTGCTTGCATCATGTTTTTATAACGCCCATAACTTTTTCTACCGACCTCCTGATTGATGAACGGCTTGTTGATTCGGAAAGTAGACTCTCTGAACTTGAATTTACATATATATATGGGTCCCATAACTCCTTATAGACACAAAGTTATGCCCCCTCAAATTTGGACCAAAATCTGCCAACACTTAGAAATTTTTTCTAAGTGTTGAAAACTCCCACTCTCTGAATTTGGGCCCCACACGCCCGTCAGAGGCGCGTCAGACCGCTGACGTCATCACTGACGCGGCGGCTGACGTGGCACCTTTTTTTTTTTGAAAAATCAGAAATTTAGATTTGCAAGTATTTCTGATTTTTTTTTTTTTTACTTACTGGGCCCACAAACACTTTTTCACAACTTTATTTGGCAACTTTTGGATCAAATAGCCCTTCGAGAGTCTTCTTCCTTATGAAGATTTGAAGATCTTCAAGAACATAAGAACAATTCAAAAATTCAACTACCCTCAAACCAACTCCAAATTAGCTCAAATTTCGGATTTAAGTTCTCTTTGATGTAGAGAACAAAACTCAATAGGTTTCAACCTTCAATTTCAACCGAATCACAAGACCCACTTTTCAAGTTCTTGAGTTCTTCAAAGCTTCAAATACCAAAAATGGTAGATCCTTCAAAAATACTCCAAATTACTTCTAATTTTGGATTCTTAACCTTCTTCACTAGGAGAATACAACCCAATGACTTTCAAGCTCTAATTTCTACTTTTTCTTCAAAACCCACTTTCAAGTTCTAAAACCTTCAAGCTTCAACAATGGTGAATGACTCAATATGACTCCAAATAACTTGAAACTCAAGATCTAGACCAAAAAACACTAGAACCCAAATCTAGTGTCAAAAACAACAAACAAGGATAAATCAAACACGAATTTGAATTTTCGAATTTCAGATTTTTTTTTTTTTTGAATTTCGATTTTTTTTTTTTTTTTTGAATAAAATCCCAAGACTAGATTTGATGGAACAAACCTAAGCTAAGCTCTGATACCAATTGATACAAGAACGATACGCGGAAACGAGAAATTAAGAAGATAAATAAAAGGAAAGAAAAGATAGATAATTTGACACAACTTAAGATTCAATTTAGCAACCAAAGTTATATTAAAACTAAGACCTCTAAATTATCATCAAAAGAAACACCAAATTCTTAAGGTGACCTCAAGGGAAACAAAGTCCCAAGCAACCAACCTTCAACAAAGAATCCAACCAAAAGCTTCAACAAGCTCATCTCTCATGCCCCAATGAGTCTTACACTTCACAATTTCAATATTTCATATCATAAAAGTCTACCTAATGAAATAAACTAAGATAGTATTTATACTAAATAGAAAAGGAAGACTACTATGGCTATTACAATAATACCCTAACGAAGTAAGGGCCTTGTTTGGCTAGTAGTCTTCTCAAAAGATGAGAAAGGCCTTCTTCTCCCTACTTCATCCAAATGAGGCCTATACTTCCATTTTAGCATATTCTTGGGCTTCATGCCTTCAATCCAAGCACCTAGTAAGTCTCCAAAGACGTGATCCCTAGCTCGGCTACGGAAATGGATATTCTTGATGAAGTTCTGTTGCATCAAAACTATATGTACATCCAAAAATATCAAAATGCTTACTCATAACACAAATCATGCATGGGCTTCTAGAACTATGGTCGCCCGCGTGTCGTTGGCGCCATAACACATCATACCCGTAAGATTTCATATCTCCGAAACCCGACATATCACATAACACCGTAACGCCGTAACACATCATAACGCCAAATATACACGATACCCGGCCCTCGAACGAGGGGCGCGAACCGGACACATCATACCCGAATATATCATAGAAGGAGGTAATAATGTAATGCACGAGCGAGTCGTGAGCAACTATATGCAATTTAAAATATTTTCAAGGACTCAATAAAATATCCCAAAATGAATCATCGTTTAAAAATCAAGACAATAGTCAAATTAAGTTTCTTCGAACGTCGTTCGAGAACATATCAAATCGAACTTTAGGACTCGGATACGTATCAAACCATAGGAAATAGCCAGAAAATTATGGGCATTATCGTCATTACAAACCCGATAGAGAAGTAAAGTAACCAACGTCGAGGGTTAAGACGATAGTCACACCAAATTCTTTCCAAAAGTCGTTAGTACCACCAAGGGAAAGTTCGGGCCCACGGATGAGTATCAAACCAATCCGAGTCCATCTATGAAAGTTGGAGACCTTATTCATTATAGGATCTCCTACGAAACGTTTTCAAGCGATCCGAGCTCGTCTATGAAAGTTACGATTGTTCGTAGTTATAGAATCCTTTAAAAACAACATTCTTTATGCAAAATTTGAAATCCAATTGTACAAAAGACTTAAGAACCATAAGGTGACCATATTAAGGACGTTAAGAAGTAAATAAGAATCGTATACGTGCTCCTGATCTAAGAACGGTTCCCCGAGACCCCCACC
>NW_026719157.1:0-18294 GCF_029784015.1 Lycium ferocissimum | reverse complement strand
GTGGAAGCAATAATCAAACCCACGCGATGAGTTAGATTCATTATCTTATGTTGAACCGACCTCTTCTTCGTAAGCAGTTCTTTCACAAACTTAGCAAATCCGGGCATCTCTTTCACAACATGTAAGAATGGAAAATTCGCCGTTAACTGCTTCAACTGATCATAGAACTTTTGACACTTAGCATCATCATTCTTCTTTGCCAACCTCTGAAGAAAGGGAGCTTTTGCTTTGTACATCTGAGTCAAAGCGCGAAGAGCCCCTTTTATCGTCTGTTTCCTAGTATCAGCAGAAACATCTGGAATATCAGTAGCTTTTTCTTCAACATGGACCTCATCATCTACTATATGCACATCAGAATTCACCTCTGCTTACATAATAACAGGATCTAGATCAACCGCCTTCTTGTCAGCACCTTGAAGTATTTTACCACTTCTCGTGCTAATAGCAAAAGTACGCTCCACACCACCACCACCATTATTCGGGTTTGGAATAGTATCACTAGGAAGTCCTCTCTTTCTAGTAGGATGCTGCTCCCTGGAAAGGTCACGCATCTACTGTTAAAGGTTTTGAATAGTTGCTGAGTGGGAGACCACTATTTCTGATAGCCCAGATAATGTCTTTTCAGTATTCGTCTGACTTGCCAACACTTTTTCAAGCATTGACTCCAACCTCGAAACTACCTTGATCAGTAGACTGCCCTTTTTGTGGAATGTAAGGGTTGGAACTTCTATTTCCGAAGTTACCATTGTTGTTGTTGTATCTTCAGTGGTTCGCTCCACCATAGTTGTTATTATAGTTTCCTTGGTTATTGTTGTAGTTCCCTTAGTTGTTGTTGTTATATGCACCATGCCCTTGTTGAGGTCTCCAGTATCTTTGATTTGGCCTAGGAGCATCCCCTTTTGCTATGTAGTCTGCATATTGAACATTCTCAACTAGCTGAGGGGGACCCTCTTGATATGGACCCTCGTAGCACTGGTACATTCCAGGTGGCATGCTTAAGATATCTTCACAAACGTTCACCTTTTTCGCCTCTCTATCATCCAATCTCTTCGTCAGTAGAGAGATATTAGTGGCCAGTTGTGCCAATGCCTGCTGCACCTCCTGGCTATCCTATTATACCCTGAAAAGAAGTTTGGGAAGTCTAGTTTCCAACACAACAAACCACTCCTCAATAGGACATCCGAGCAAGGAGATATGGATGTTACAAGTCGGGTTGGCAGACCAGGAAAATGGTCTGCGCGAACGCGCCAGGGAGTGGCGCGAACGCGCAGAAGGCCAAGGGCCAACACAGTGCTAACGTGCCACTACAAGGCGTGAACGCGCTAAAAAATTTTAAGGCCCGAGTTAGAGATGAAGGTTATGTTATAAGGGTGCAATAATAATATACATATGACATTTGGAGACCATATGGTGTAAACCAGGTTGTGTTTTGCTTGAGAGAAGCCCTCGCTGTTGTACGCAAAGTGGGGCCCACACATCAAAGTTATAAAGGAAATACGGAGATACATATGAGTAGTACATGGAAAGTTGAGCAAGTCCTAAGAAGGACCCATAAGCCAAATATGGGCATAAGCCCTCCAAAAGGACGATTTAAGGAAACATTTTCGGATGATCTGACTTGGAGGGGCCAAAACGCTATTATAAGTTTGGAATTTGGGGAAAAACCACGAATAAACTTTGTAGATAATTTAATGAGCTTTCGAACCATAGGTCGTGGGCCCTCCCACGATATCAGGATAAAGAGTTATGACCTTTTTACTGAACAAAGGTGTAGGCAGAAAAAAATAAGCCAGCGCGAACGCGCTGAAGAAAATTTAAGTCAGGCTATTTAAAGGGGGAGACCCCCTCATTTTCATCCCAAACCACCCCAAACTCTGTCTAATCTTCCAGAATATTCCCCAACTTTCCATTATCAACTTTTTAGCCCAAAACCAGGTATAATTCCCAAATCCCAGTCCAGACGGCGTATAGTTACAACTACAAAATTGTGTATTGAGACGTTGTGGCTTAAGCTCAAGGCGGAGAAGTGAATATATAGCAATATTACCAAGGTAAAGGTATGAATCTCTTTCTATTTACGTGAATACCGATTTATTCGCCAAGTTAGCGTAGTTAATAATTGTATAGTGGGTTAATTAGTTACGAAAGTTGGAGAACAGCGTGTGGGATGTTCTATGGAATACTTTTGTGTTTGAAATGATGCTACTAATATTGGTATTGTTGTGATTAGTGTTGGTTGTTTAATTGATAATTCGGGCTAGGTGTATAAACAGGGGAGATGCTGCCCGATTTTCGGCTGAATATAGAATAGTTTGATTTGAAACTTGGAATAAGTGTATGATAAAGAGGCTAACATTAGTGTGAATCCTCTCGAATGTAGACTTGCGAGCTCGGACGCATAGGTTTAGCCAATAGGAGGTTGAACATGTATGTTAAGGCTCATCCCTTTCTTTCAAAGGCATGCTTCCGATGTTATGGCTTTATAAATATTTCCATATCTTCCTTGTTTTCAAAAGTTAGATGTTTATGACTCCAACGTATAATTCTTTTCCTAATAATTCATAAATGTTTTTCAAAATGTTCGTATTTTCTAAATCAGAGACTTATGGCTCCGTGAGCTCTTATGATAACGACGAACCTACATGACTCCAACGAACTCTAATTCTCAGTGGTACTTGACATGATAATTGTCTTTGATTCTCAAGTGTTGGTTCATTCTGATTATTCTATTGAGTCTCAGATGATGATTTAGTTTGCATATGGTTGCTCATGATATTCTAATCGCATACCGTTAATATATCATTCACCGAGTCCCGGGCCGGGTATGTATTCGTGCACAGTTTCATTGCATTGTTCACCGAGTCCCTCACTAGAGGGCCGGGTACTGTATATATATGATTATTTCACCGAGTCCCTCACTAGAGGGCCGGGTACGGTATATATATGATTATTTCACCGAGTCCCTCACTAGAGGGCCGGGTATAGTATATATATAATTATTTCACCGAGTCCCTCACTAGAGAGCCGGGTACGGTATAAATATGTTTATTTCACCGAGTCCCTCACTAGAGGGCCGAGTACGGTATATATGTATATGACTTCATTCACCGAGTCCCATAATGGGCCGGGTACGGTACATAATATATATATGCATGACATTCATCTTATCAGGCACAGATGCATTGGTATCCTTGATTGTCATACTTGCCTCATGTCATCTTTTACTCAGTCATGATCTCCTTTATTGTATTTCATGCTTTACATACTCAGTACATTTTCCGTACTGACCCCCTTTCTTCGGGGGCTGCGTTTCATGCCCGTAGGTACAGATACTCAGTATGGTGATCCTCCAGCTTAGGACTGCTACTCAGCTGCTTGGGGAGCTCCATTGTTCCAGAGCTTGAGCCATTTGGTACAGATCCTTTGGTATAGGCTTTGTTATACTCTTCGAGGTCTGTAGACATAGGTGGGTTGTATATATATAATATGGTCAGCTATATAGATGTAGTTCATTTTGGATATTCTCGTGTATAGTGGCAGCCTTCTCGGCTTGCATATTTTGTTATGTTGGGTTAAATGTGACTGTTATATCCCGTATTTCGCACGTCGGGATAATTCGAGTCAACCTTGGTAAGTTAAGGACAAGACTACTTCGGGATGTGATGTGGAAACTTTTGCTTGTTTTAAAAACATAAGTTGGGTATGATTTTGTTGGCATGGAAGTATTTAGGAAACGTTTGGGGGCAAAAACTATTTTTGGAAAGTGTTCCATTTTTGGAAAGTCATTTTATTACATGAAAAGCAAAAAAAAAAAAAAAAAAAAATAGAGAGCATGTGGCCGGCCACATGATATGTGGTCCAAGGCCACATGGAAGTTTAGTATAATTGTATATTAGATGACCAAGGTGATCATCTTCATCATTTTAACATCTAGAATTTTCAAGAAAAACTTGAGAGAAAAATAAAGGCCATATTCGGCCAAGAGAGAGGAGGAGAGAGATCAAGAATTGATCAAGGAAAAAATAAATTCTTCAAGCAAACTTGCTAATTCAAGGGTGCTAAGCAACGTGGCGTTGTTGTTTCGGGAAATAGTTTGCTCGTTTTCTCTATCTACCAACGTTGGACAAGTTAGAAAGTGAAGAAGAAAGGTGAGTTTTAATCTTGTTTTATGTGTTATGAATGGTTTATATGTGTTGTAGCATGCTAAAGAGGAAGAAATTCATGATAGAAACTAAGTTGGAGTTGAAGCGTGTACATGGGTTTGGCCGAGTGAGTGTACGTTGTGTTAAATGCAATGAGTTAATTCTAGTTAGCATATTTTGATTGTTGTAGTGTGAAGAAAAGAATGAAAATCATCTTTGTGTGTGTATATATGAGGTTGGCCGAATGGCTCCCTTTGTGTAGTTGGAAATGAATAAATTGTCGTTATGTATTCTATGATGAAAAACGCAAGTTTAATGATTTAGAATAATGTTATGTTGGTTATGAGATGGTTTGGAAGTTTATGTGGATTTTATGTAATTTTTTACATTTATGAATATTACATTGCTAGTGTGTAGATTAATGATGTAAATCATGAGTTTGGAAGAGAAGAGTGCATTTGATGTTGTTCTCGGGTTTGGGGACCATTTCGGGTGCAATGGAATAATATTTGGATTGTTGGAAAAATTGTACGAATTGCCTTAAGTGCTATGACATATGGTTTGAATGGGTTTGGACTAATAGTTGAACGCATGAGCGTTAATGTCGATGTTGGTTTGAATGTAAGTAGTTGAGGTAAGATATTGGAATATTATGAATGTTGTTGAATTATGTAGAAAAGAGCTATTGATGTTAGAATGTATTTTGAGTTGATTGTTGATGTTGTAGCTTGGTTGTTGGTTTGGTTGTTGTTGAAATGAGCCGAGTTGAATCTCGGGATGTTTTGTGTATAGGGGAGATGCTTTGCCCAAATTGTTATAGAACAATATTGGTTAAGCTTGGAAATTGTAAGTCTCATGAATAGTAACCGGTCAATGTGACCATTTGCAGATTTTTGGCGAAACGGAAGTGAATTTGGAAAGGCGTAAGAAGCCAATAAGGTATGTAAAGCACTTCCTTTCCTTCCTTTGGCATGTCCTAAGTGTGTTAGGCCAAGGTTCGAGCTTAGGGGACGACTCTACTCTTAAAAACCCAAGTTTGAATTTGACTCTTTTTCATTCGATAGAAATGAACTAAGAAACTCATGTTTTGTTCAAATGATCGTTTAAACAATTAGTACTTGTCCAAATGGAATTAGATGGCCTTGAATCTTTAGTACATGACTCCATCGTGCCTAACGATGACAAATTGGGTACACCGCCTCAACTTGACCGAGGTGGGCCCACGTATTCCGAGATTTCCTTATGACACACTGTTTGACGTACTTAAGCGAAACTTAAAGAAAGCTTTTAGTTATTACCTTAATTACTAAAAGATAGTTGTTTGACTATTCCATTGAGTTGTATGACATGTTTTGACACGTAAAACGACCGCGGAAGCTCATAACTTCCACTTACTAATTCCGATCAATCTAAAACTTGCTTATGCACTTCTGAATGTCGGTAAACACATTTGGTCCTCGAATTTGAAAATAGTCCGGTTAATTATTTGTTATGTGCATATGATTACATGAATACTCTACGTGATTTATACGACCGATGCTTATATTATGATGTGATTATTCACCGAGTCCCGAAAGGGCCGGTACGACCGAGTCCCTCATAAAGGGCCGGGTACGGTACGCATGCGACATTTCACCGAGTCCCTCTCTAGAGGGCCGGGTACGTATGTATATATGATGATATCATGACATGACACGATATATATGACACACGATTTAAGGCAAGATTCTCTGTCTTCTCGATTTCGTGTTGATACTATATTTGTTCGGGAACCCCACCCCCGATTACGATCCCGTTTTTATCGTATTCTATGCTTTACATATTCAAGACATTTTCCGTACGACCCCCTTTCTTCGGGGGTCGCGTTTCATGCCGCGCGGTGTGCCGATACACGTTTGAGTGAGCCGCCGGCTTAGGTTCCCCGTTCGCCTATCTTGAAGAGCTCCTCGCTCCGGAGCCCGCATTTTGGCACGTACCTTTTGTTACATTTGTGTATATTTGTTCGGGGGCACGGCGGGCCCCGTCCCGTCATATGACTTTGTTACTCCGTGCAGGTCCGTAGACATGTACGTGGGTGTGGCGATAATTGTACCTATATGCACGTATTGTATGTTTGGGCGGTTTATTCACCGCGCGCCTTTCGGCTTTCGCCTATATATGTATGTATGGACATGTTGGCCCGGTGTGGTCTTTGTTGGTATCTTCTGTGTGCAGGTAAATTTTGGTTAGTAAGAAAAACAGAGGAAACTCCGCCCAAATTTTTTCTAAATGTCTGAGTTACTATCTTTGGCTTTTGGTACGTACGGGTGCCCAGTTCGGGCGCTAGTCACGGCCTACGGGGTTGGGTCGTGACAGTGACTTCTCATGAGACAAGTTCATTTTGATTTATGACATGAAGAGTTTATAGCAGGTTTTTATGGATTGCCATATTGTTTTCAATTCAGTCTGATTATATCCAGCAGGTTAGTATACGGGTGTCCAGTTCGGGCACCAATCATGGCCCATCGGTTTGGGTCGTGACAAAAGAGGTATCAGAGCAGTTCGTCCTAGGGATTGTCTACAGACCGTGTCCGGTAGAGTCCTGTTTATGGGTGTGAAACCGGCCACACTTATAAACAGGAGGCTGCGGGGCATTTAGGAATCATTGACCCTTCTTTTTATCTTAGATCGTGCGATAGAGCCAGAGTCTAGGAAAGACCACTTCTGATCCTTTTTCCTGCAGGCAAGTGCAGACTGAGATGAAGAGATCAGCTTTAGACTGTGGGGGTGCTAAGAAGGCCCTCAGATTAGACCCAGGACCCCAGGCTCCAGGACCGAGCAGGCAGAGCCTCGGTTATTCTACCGAGACCGATCCTGAGGACCCAGCGACGATTCCTCCGGAGTTCTTGACTTCCAAGGAGGAGGACCCCCGGCGCGCGTTATGACACAGATCCGTCTGAGTATTCGTCTGGGGCACCGGAGGAGGAGGTTCCCGAGGCCGTACTGGGCCGCTCCTATGGTGGAGCACTACGTCGACCGGCCCTCCCGCGAGGTGTTACGGATTACTCTAGCCCTCTATCCTGGCCGTCGGTAAACCAGGAGTTGCCCGGTTATGTATATCCCTCGGATTCAGATGAGAGAGATGGCGAAGGCCAGACGAGCAGATGGTGGGTAGACGATGATGAGGAGCACGCTTCACCTTATAGTCCGCCAGATCAGACTAGAGACCGATCGGCTATAGGTATATGAGACTTCATGGAAATTTTCTATGTATGTGTATTATTACTTAATAGCGGCGAGCGGAAATTCAAGGGCCGATAACCAAGTATTTATAAGTAACGGCGACTAAGGTGTGTTCGCAACCATTGAGAATCTAGAAATCTAGGACGGGAAGTAGTCATACATACAGATGAAAGGTGAATATTGAGGATTGAAAAGGCTAAAATAGTAATTGTATAGTCAGAAGAGTAAAAGACCCTTTCTAATTCGGAGGGAGATGTGTTACGAGAATGTTTTGGAATCTGTTAAGACTTCAACTTGCTCCAGATTATGTGATGAAGGTCATGCGGTGAGGTGGATGCGATCATACCAGCATTAACGCACCGGATTTCATCAGAATTTCAAGGTTAAGCGTGCTGGGGTGAGAGAAATGTTAGGATGGGTGACCCCCTGGGAAGTGTACTAAAAGTCCTATAAACTCAGACATAAGAGACAAATGAGAAGCTAGAGTAGCCTAAGGGAAATTAGAGTATGCGAAGTGGGCGGAAACCTTAAGAGGTCGCGTAAGACGAGGCAGACTAGACCGGTGAAGAGAAAGAAGATGCATCACAGCTCTAGAACTAGGATGAGGTTAAGTAGCATTTGGGAATACCTTGTAAGCGAGGCGTTAGAAAATATATATATATGAATGCATATGATATCCCGTATGCGGCTGTATCAATGGGTATGTGCATCCTAACAACCGACGTTGCGGCATATTGAAGGCATTGACCGAACAGGGTAATAAAGTTCAAGTGACAGAAGAACATTACCAGGTAAGCTGACGTTACTTTCACTACAGGTTAGGTTTGGAGAATTCTAATGCAATGATATCTAGAAAGGAAAGAAAGTGAGTATATGGAAGGTAAGGAGATCAAATATCGAAAAAGTAAGAGGTAAGAAACATGAGTGAGTGAGGCCTCTAAAAGAGACGACGGCAAAGCACGGGACTATTTGGTTAAAAATTCAAAGGTAGGCATATAAGAGGGATAAAGTGTGGTAGTATGGAACAAAAGAGGAATGTGTGAGGTTAGAGAACAAATTTCGATAAGTGGGGCTAAAAGGATAGTGACCACGACAAGGAATGTGAAGTATAGAAAGAATGATTAGGCCTTGCAACGATGCTAAGAGATTTCCAACTCTCGAAAGATATATTTATAAAGGGATAAGTGTGTAGCCATATTGATATGGTTCCTCAGATATAGAGAAACTTTCCTAAAAGATGACTTAAGAATAGAACGGATTTGCACGTTTAAAGGAATATTTCACGAACTTCAGAGCCGATACTACAAATAACAAGAGAAGAAAGGTGCTTGAGTGTTAGAACCCGTATTTTTGTACATTGGAACAATCCGGATTAATTATGATAAGCTAAGGACAAAACTATTTCGGGATACAAAGTCGGGATTCCTGACCTTCGATTTTATTTTGAGATGTAAGTTGTGCATGAATTTATTGGTATGGAACAATTAGGAAAATTTGGGACCAAAAGTGATAAAATTGGAAGATTGGAAATCATGAATTATTTGGCCCTTGGCCGTGTGGCATTTAAGTGGTGCCCACACCATTTTTTGTGTCATCTTTTAATTGGAACAACTCATTAATGTGGGCCAAGGGAATTGTACACTTCATATAATGATAAAAGATGACCACTAGTTCAATTACCTCATTCTTAACACTTAGAAAATATCAAGAAGTTGAAGATTCCCTCCACCAAGGCTCTCGGCCAAGAGGAGCTGAAATCACCTTCTATTTCTTGTCCTTCTAAAATTATTTTGTTGATGTAAACCCACTATATTGAGGTCCCTAAGTAGCGTGGAGGTGTCGTTGGAGCGATCAATCCATTAATTCTCATCTTTGGAAACCCTAGCTATTGGGAAATTGAAGGAGAAAGGTAAGAATCATTTATGCTTTGTATGTTATAAAGGTTGTTTGTATCTTGTAATATGTAAAATTGGATGAATATCATGAAATATGAAATGTTGGAAGTGAGTTGTGTATGTGGAGCTTGAGCCGTGTAAATGGGTGTTGTATTGAAACTATGAATTAATGCCTAGTTAGTTTGTTATGATCATTGTAAGGTGAAGAACGATTGAGAATCATCCATATATGTATATGTGTAGTGTTGGTCGAAATGGGTCATATTATATGACAATGAACGAATGAATATCGCTTAATGTTTTAGTCGTCGTCGTTGTGAATTCTATGTTGGAAATGAATGTCTAATGACTTAAATTGATGTTGTAGTTGTTGTGGACTGATTTGGAGATTATTGTACATTTAATGTATTTTGTATATTGATGAAAATAGCATTGTTAGAATGTGAATTGTGGATACAAATCATGATTTGAAAATGAAGAAAAAGTTATAGGGTGTCTCGGGTGAGGGGCTGAATTCTACCAAGTTGGAGAAAAATTTGGATTGTTGGAAATGTTGTATGAATTGCTTAGGATGTCTTTAAATATTGTTGGTATGGGTTGGTTAGTATGTGAATGTATAAGCGTCGATCTTGGTTTGAAGGTAAGCCGTTGAATCGAATTCATGAATGTTGTCGAATGATGGAAAAGAAAGCTATTATTGTTGTATTGCTTTCCGGATTGGTTGTTGATGTTGCTAGGTTGGTTATTGTTGTTGTTGTTGATTGTTTTGGCCGAGTTAAATTCTCGGGTGTCTAATTTACGAAAATCCGCCCAAATTTCGTAGAATTAAGGGCAAATTTGGAATTTAAGGCCAAAAAGTCATTAGCTAATGTTTGGCATTTTATGACTTGTTTGTAGACATTGGGCAGCCCGAATCGTAGGTTGGATTTAGCTTGAGTTCGGATTATATTGGAGAGCGTTTGAGGTATGTAAAGCAACCTTTCTTTTTGGCATGCCTTAGTTAAAATAGGCTATGATACGAGCCTCTAGGAAACTCTATTCTCGCAATCCGAGCTTGTCTATGATTCGCATTTGTTTCCTTGGTATTCTTGTGCTAATATGCCATAACATTGATCCTTATATCCTTGGAATTCATAAGTTGCAAAGGTTATGTGAAAGCTGATTTTTTTGGAAAGAATTTATTCTTTAACGATTCTAAAACTACAAACGCCCATAACTTTCTCAGAAAAGCTCGGATTGCTTTGAGATTTTTGTAGGAGGTTGTATGACATAGGATGAGTACATTTTTCTTAGGCGGGCTCAGTTCGGGTCTATACTCGTCCATGGGTCCCGCGACGCCCTTTTATGTGAATTCGATAACTTTTGAAACAAAAAGTAATAATTATTATTCCGATTTCGAATATGACTATTTTACTTATATTTTGGATTTATGATAATGATTTTATGCATATGATTCTCACTACTCCGCTCGTGCCTACTATGATATCGTTCGCCGGTTCCCGGCCGGTTCGTCGTGCGCATTATGATATACTCCGGTGTTATCTTGTGTTCATGGTTCACCGAGTTCCTCGCTGAGGGCCGGGTTCCACTTATATTTGGTGTGATCATCGTGTATGAGGATATCTTGTGTATGATATGTGACGGAGATTCGGAGATTCGAAACTTTCCGGTGTTATCTTGTGTTATGGCGCCATCGACAAAGGCGACCATATTTCCTGTACCCTATACATGATTTATATTTTGAAGTAACACTTTGATATTTTGGAAATGTACTTACTTCCTGTACCTCTATTTCGATTGTGACTCAGATTTGTATATTACATTTTCTGCTTTGCATACTCGCACATATTTCGTACCGACCCCCTTTCTTCGGGGGCGCGTTTCATGCTGCGTGTGTACGGACGTACGCTTTGGTGATCCACCCGTTTAGGACACCCTCTTCGTATTTGGAGTGCTCCTCTCATTCGGAGCTTATATTTTTGGTATATATATTTGTTCGTGCATTTGTATATATTCGTTCGTGCACGGCGGGGCCTTGTCCCGTCATCGATTCCTACCGTCCGTTTAGAGGTCTGGACATGTTTGTGGGTTGTGCCTACTTCCGTAAATGCTTGTGTTTGTATATGTTGTGTTTGGGCGATTCCGTTGCCGCGCACCTTGTCGGCCCGCATATGTATATATGTTTCTCTGTTGGCCCCCGTGTGGCCTTTGTTGGTATTTTCTCGCATAGTTATTTTGGATAGTCCGTAAAACAAAGGAAACTTAAAATTTTTCCGGAAATTATATAAATTTGGAACACGACCAAACCTGTTATATACTTGGATGCGTTTGATATAATTTGTGATAGCGTTTGATAGGTGTGTTTGGGTGCCCGATCGGGCACTAGTCACGGCTGCGGGGTTAGGAGTCATGACGAAGTGGTATCGAGCGGTTTATCTCGGAATGTCCTGAGCACCGTGTCTGTAGAGTGTTGTTTATCGGTGTGTTGTGCACCACATCTATAAACGAGAGGCTACGAGGACATTTAGGATGTTGTCTTTTCTTTCGATCTTAGATCGTGCGATAGAGCGTGTTAAACGGGGATGACTCTTTCTGACGAAATGATCTGTTTTCAGCGATGCCTCCGAGGAAGGCCACAGTTTCCCCGAAGTGGGGCCCACACGTCAGAGTTATAAAGGACATATGAAGATACATATGAGTAGTACATAGAAAGTTGACCAAGTCCTAAGAAGGACCCATAAGCCAAATATGGGCATAAGCCCTCCAAAAGGACGATTTAAGGAAACATTTCGGATGATCCGACTTGGAAAAGGCTAAAACACCATTATAAGTTTGGAATTTTGGGAAACACCAAGAATAAAAGTTTTAGATAATTTAAAGATATTTCCAAACATAGGTCATGGGCCCTCCCACTATATCAGGATAAAGAGTTATGACCTTTTTACTGAACGAAGGCGCAGGCAGAAAAAAATAAGCCAGCGCGAACGCGCTGAAGGAAATTTAAGTCAGGCTATTTAAAGGGGGAGAACCCCTCATTTTCGTCCCAAACCACCCCAAACTCTCTCTAATCTTCCAGAATATTCCCTAACTTTCCATCATCAACTTTTTTAGCCCAAAACCGAGTACAATTCCCAAATCCGGTCCGGACGAGCGTATAGTTACAACTACAAAATTATGTATTGAGGCATTGTGGCTTAAGCTCAAGGCGGAGAAGTGAATATATAGCAATATTACCAAGGGAAAGGTATGAATCTCTTCCAATATATGTGAATACCGGTTTATTCGCCAAGTTAGCGTAGTTAATAATTGTATAGTGGGTTAATTAGTTACGAAAGTTGGAGACCAACGTGTGGGGTCGTTCTATGGAATAACTGGTGTTTGAAATGATGCTATTGATGTTTTTATTGTTGTGATTGTTGTTGGTTGTTGAATTGAGAATTCGGGCTAGGCATATAAACAGGGGAGATGCTGCCCGATTTTCGGCTAAATATAGAATAGTTTGATTTGAAACTTAGAATAAGTGTGCGATAAAGAGGCTAACATTAGTGTGAATCCTCTCGAATGTAGACTTGCGAGCTCGGACGCATAGGCGCAGCCAATAGGAGGTTGAACGGGTTTGTTAAGGCTCGTCCCTTTCTTTCAAAGGCATGATTAGATGTTATGGCTTCATAAATGTTTCCATATCTTCCTTGTTTTCAAAAGTTTGATGTTTATGACTCCAAGGCATAATTCCTTACCTAATAATTCATAAATGTTTTCCAAAATGTTCGTATTTTCTAAATCCCAGAGACTTATGGCTCCGTGAGCTCTTACGATAATGACGAGGCATTACATGACTCCAATGAACTCTAATTCTCGGTGATACTTGACATGATAATTGTCTTTGATTCTCAAGTGTTGGTTCGTTACGATTGTTATTGAGTCTCAGATGATGATTTAGTTTGCATATGGTAGCTCATGATATTCTACTCGTGCATACCTTAATATATCATTCACCAAGTCCCGGGCCGGGTATGAATTCGTGCACAGTTTCATTGCATTGTTCACCGAGTCCCTCACTAGAGGGCCGGATACGGTATATATATGATTATTTCACGATTCCCTCACTAGAGGGCCGCAGATATATATGTATATGACTTCATTCGCCGGAGTCCTCTTGGGGGGGCCGGGTACGGTATATATGTATATGACTTCATTCGCGAGGTCCCATAATCGTTGAGTACGGTATATATATATATGCATGACATTCGTCATCGTATGAATCATTGGTATCATGATTATCATGCACTTGCACCGTATTAAATACTTTGCCCGGTCATGATCTCCGCTGTTATATTTAAATGCTTTACGTACTCGGTATATTTTCCCTCTTGACCCTTCTTGGAAGGCTGAATTTTAAATGCCGTCGTCGGTCTCGATGGTGATCCTCCGGCTTTGAATGCTATCGGTACAGCAGGGAGCTCGTTGTTCGGAGCTTGAGCATTTAGTACGAATCCTTTGGTATAGGCTTTGTTATACTCTTCGAGGTACGTAGACATAGGTGGGTTGTATATATATGATCCGGCCATTTATGCGGATATAGTTAATTTTGGATATTCTGTGTATAGTGGCAGCCTTCTTGGCCAGATATTTTTGTTATGTTGGGTTAAATGTGACTTCTCGGGAGACGAGTTCATTTTGATATATGACATAGTGAGTTCTGATAGGTTTTTATGGATTGCCATATTATTTTCTATTCGGTACGATTATATCAGCGAGTTCGTATACGGTGTCAATTCGGGCACAGTCATACCCATCGGTTGGGTCGTGACATATCTCTCAATATATTGGATCAATGGCTTCCCAGGCGATAACTTGTACGAATTACTCGAATGCCATGCTTGGTGCGTAGTCAATCGATCAAGTATATCGGTAATATTAGCATTGGACTTATTCATGAAGCACTTTAGCGCATTATTGGCTATTGTCATTGCGTTGTCCAACCCCTTAGAACTTCTCCTTGGTAATATGATCTCAGGAAACCATGGTTTGGATTCTATCCAATTATTCTTTATACCTCTCCCAAGCGTCAAAAAGTTGCTCCCCATGGCGTTGTTTGAACTCGTAAATTTGATCACGAATCTAAGCTCTTCCCATGTAGTAATAGAGTTTGGGGCGGCTTGCGAACCATTTTCTCGCTTCTGCGGCTAAAGAATAAGCAGTTTATTAAAACCTTCGAGTCACACCCCTTTAGATATGGTGAGAGCATACTCCAAGAAAGTTTGTTATATGTGTGACACCTAATTTTTTTGACCTCCCGTAAATTATTCCAATCACTTAGAGTCTGGATAATGAATAAAATGAGTTGGGCATCTCTTGAATGATTTAAATGATTTTTTATAAATTGTCAAGTCAATATTTCACTCCTTAAATTAATATAAGGGATTTTCATGCATGATAAATTTATTTAGAAATTAATGAGTACTTTCATGATATTTGTTATATTTAATTAAAAAAAAGGAGAAAAAAGAAAAAAGGGTTTTTATTTTATTTATTTATTTAAAATTGCCAAGAAATCAAAATTTTGCAAATACTTTATTTCCTTTTAATCCATGAAGTACGAGTAATTTAAATAATTTAAGTAATTAACCATTTGACCCTTGGTTTTGATTTATATAATTTTTATGATTTATCAAAATATTGGCATAATTTTATAAATGTTTTAATTAAGATAATTAATTAATTACTTATTTCAAAATTGATCCTTTTAATATAAATATATTTTTCCTTCGCCCTAATTAAATTAGTCGTTCATGATTTAAGAGATTAGAGCTATTTTTGCAAAATCATCCTCGTTAATGTTTTTTTATTTGAAATAATTAGTTTAATTTAATTTTAAAATTTACTAATTAGACCAAAAGGCCATAATTGAAAGGATCATGCCGAGGTTAATTAATTGAGTCCATGTTTGTAATTTTGAGCCCATTAGCAATTTTGGCCGATTTTTAAAATTATTTAATAAAATAATTATGGCCTAATTTTTCCTATAATTAAAACCTTTCAATTTTAATATTTTTTCTAATTATTTGTTTTTATGTACTAGATATACATATGTATCCACCAAGTATATATATATATGTATACACATATGGCCACTTTTTAATTAATATTCGGAATTTGGACCGAGTCCGGCCACACTGTGCCGTGACCCGCCTAATTCGTTTAATGAATAAGAGGTATAACCCCCCCCCCCCAAGCCCTTATTTCATTTTTATTTCATCTTTCGGATAAACCCTTCCCTTCCCCGCTTTCTCTATCTTCTATTCTCATGAAACCTGCGCCGCCTGTAGTTTTCCCTTTTCATGCTCTCTGCCAAAAATGGCAATTTTACAGAGATTAACCGACATAGGCATTATTGCGTACTTGTTTGGTGAAAATATCAAAAGTTTTACTCGATTTCGTGATTCTTTTACCCAAATATGGTATAATCTCTCGTTACTCTTTATTTTCATTTGTAGTTAAAATCGTGATTTTTTCTTTTTTGCTTTAGTTATTTTATAGTATTTTTTCTATTGGTTCATGGTTGGATAGGGTCGGATACGTACCACATGTTTGGCTACGCCTTAGATCTGGGTCGTTGGATTGTTGTTTCATCGGTTGGGAAAAGTTTATCCACATCGTTGATGTCGAGTTTTAGTTGAAATTTTGGGGTTACTCTTTAAAGAAAGGGAAGAGAGGTTTGGAATGTCGGAAAAAAGAGGAAAAATAGTGAGATAAAATAGGGAAAATTTAAAAGTGTAGAAGTTGGAAAAATTTAGATTTTTCAAAAACTTCTTAGTAAAAAGAATTTTAAAAAAACCTAGTATTTAAATAGTTGGGGTTTTCGATTAAAAATATTTTTCTTACTTCACTTGGAAGCACAAAGCTCCCAAATTCATTCTTTTCTTGGCTACGCACAAAAAGGTAACTCTTTATTCATTTTATTATGTTGTTTAAATTTTTTGCCTAGTCTAAGTGTATTTATATTATTTAAGTTGGTTTGTTTGTGATTGATACATGTTAATGGTGTGGTTCCTCTTGCTAAGGGGTTATTTAGTTCGTTCTTAACTTATGGTTTTTTCGAGGTAGATATAGTAGAATTAATGTGAATGCTTGTGTTGGAACCCACTTGGAAATTAGGCCGTTTAAACTTTATTGGCTTTGTTCATGTGATCCTAAGGTTCTATGTTTAATGTGAAGGAGTGTGTTTGAAGTACTTGGAAATAATCCCTTTCCTTCCTTCTTGAATGTCTTATTAGTTCTTTAATTATAATCCTAAGTAGAATCAACATAGGAAGTTCAACTTATTTTAAAATAGATGAAGTATCTATGTGTTGATTTAGATGAGTGTGGATAGTTTACTTGTAATATGTGTTTGTGATTATAGTTAGAAGTCACACATTTTGGTAATCATTCATGAACTTCCCCTCTTGTGAAGTAAAGTCTATTATCAAAGTCTTAACTATGAATGTTTGAACTTAACAAATTGGTTTTGACACAACTTCGTGGTTCTCTTCTTAAAAATAAATAAACACTTAGGTGTGAGTTTAAACTTGCTTATTTGATCCTTTGAAAATATAGCAGATTATTATTATTATTATTATTATTATTATTATTATTATTATTATTATTATTATTATTATTATTATTATTATTATTTTCCTTTCCTTCCCTCTTAAATGATCTTGCTCACATAGAGCGTAGTTAAGACAAGATAAACCAATGGTTTGTTTGTTTGTCAATTAATACTAAGATTAAAAGGAATTAGGTTGAGTTTGAGTTTGTAGATTGGTAGACCGTTAACGGCGTATCTATGATCATTGTTTTTTCATTCAATGTAGGCGAGATTGTGTGTAATTGTCTATGGTTTGAGGTGGATACGTGGTGTGGCCGGTTGTCTATGACTTGTAGTAAATGTGTGCTAATCGTCCACACGCCAGCAAACTTTAAACTATTATGATCATGGTGTTTTATTAGAATTTTGTTTTCCCTTTTGGTTTGATCAAGGCTTAGCTTCTTGTCCGAACTTGTTTCCTAAACATATAGTGTCCATAACTTTGTTTTGCGGTTCATGTCACAAGTTTTACATTTGAAATCGTCTACTCCTAAAAGGGGAAAATGAAAGGAAATGATTAATTTAGGAAATGTAGGACTAAGTCCATTTAAAGATTAACTAGGATTAATCTAATTAGCTTAACTAGTTAATAAAATAGTCATTAACTTGCAACTTGGTTATGGTCATGTTAGAATTGGAAGGTGAGCAAAAGTGTATGTAGTGCTTTGTCTAGTGGAGTCTATTTGTCTTCGATCTCCCGATTATTAGTCCCATCCTCATTAGTTATTTTATCTAAAGGGTGAAGTAAACTTATTATGAAAAGAGATTGATATGCCATACTCTTGCATTTTGTTACATTCTATTCATGTATAGGTCCTAATTTGGTAGATGATCCTCGTGTTAAAATTTAATAAGTTTATATTAAAAGCAGTTAATGTAATAAAGCAATTTGGTTTTGATTGTCCAATGGAATGCTTTGGGAACCGAGGCTTTTGTTTTCGTACATGAATTCTATTTTGTTTTTTGTGGTGCTTAAGCAATATGATATGGATAATGACTCATGGTCTTTAATTTGTCTAAAGCAACATGAAAACAAATAGAAAGATCCCATAACGATAGTCCGAATAAAAGAAAAGGATAAAAGGAAAAAAGGGAGAAACAGAGTTGAAAACTTAAGAGAAAATTCGGTTATGATCCGAGAACCTCCATTCCGCCTTCTTTTGGTATATGCTAAAGGTAACAAAAGGGATCATGTTGTAGACGTTTGGGGTTGAAAACCACTGCTAATCAGTTCCTTAAAGACATATTGGGGAGAGGATTGAGAAAGGTCAAGCATTGCTTCGACCCATGTTGTCTTTCTTCCCAAATAAGAGATCATGGCATTCCTTATAAGTCAGGTATAACCTCCTACCTTTTCTCCATTTGTTGTTTCTTTGCCATTTTTACAAGATAAGGGATCCCA